>NC_134269.1:120959402-121189274 GCF_031893055.1 Leptodactylus fuscus
ATAGATTTTTACATCGGGTGAGATTTTAAGACACATTATAATGTGGTGAAATGAATGAAGGGCACTTGGTATCATATTCCGGTGCATATTGTTCAGCAGGCTGGAAGGTCACATTGTGACAGAACACAAGCAAATCAGCGGTGACGGCCCCCCCCTGCGAGAAAAGGGCCGTCTGTAGAATGCCGATTTCAACATAGTAGTCCCATTGTATTTACATCAGTTCAAGAGTCGATAGCTTAGACTGCACCACAAAGCAGTCTCCTCTGCAATGTATGGCTCTCGGAATCCGCCAGTCTCTACTGCGATGTCCTTTTCATCTGGGGCTATGGAACCTTGCTTATTGTCACACATTTGGCACTGGGTGCTGACAGCACAGCCTTTCCGATATGTATGTATATTAGGAAGCAGTCACAAGTCTGCCATATTAGGTAATTGCATTAGCAACAATATATCCTCGACCATGACACTTGCGTTTTTCTGTGTTATCCCAGGTGTTGAGGGCATCACAAGCTTGGGATGAGGTTTCCCGATCACTACCAGCCTTCACAGTTTCCTGATGATTCAAATTGAAGTTTCATTACTGCCGCTGTTTATGAAAGAAGGCATCATGCAGGGTTAGGGTTAGATAGGAACTTCATACATATGTGATGTTAGTCTGTTGGTTATGCAAATGTCCAAGGAAGGAGTAGTAGTCTCAGAAAAAGCATGCAAATATACCCCTGTCACCAATTTTGTTCCCATGCAAAAGTCAGCAGAGGAGATC
This sequence comes from Leptodactylus fuscus, assembly GCF_031893055.1. Classification (NCBI taxonomy): domain Eukaryota; kingdom Metazoa; phylum Chordata; class Amphibia; order Anura; family Leptodactylidae; genus Leptodactylus; species Leptodactylus fuscus. The sequence continues at coordinate 120,960,166 of NC_134269.1, forward strand.
TACTTATTGTAAGAATTTGTATCGATTTAGAAAAGATTTGTTGTGTCAAAAACCAACTTTCTGCTCCAGAAAACCAGAATTATTATCCTATACATGGATACAAACAGGGCAGATTGTCTCAATTAGTTTGTCAGTACATAGGATAAGCAGGAAATCCGGTGGACTACAGGTAAATGGAAATATAACCTACATTAACAATGTGGTTATATTTGTTTTTACAGTGTAATATGTTATTAGTATTGTTTTTTAACACCCATGAAGTGGTGAAGGTGGAGGGTACATAACTAAGTGCATGCTTCCCTAAACATGCCGTCATCTACTCATGACAGGTCTAGCACTTGGATAACCAGTGCTACGCTTACCATCCCTGCAAATATGGCTCATGTCTAGGGCAAGACAATTATTGAGACACTTCCGTACTTAGTCTTATTACTGTGGTTAGCACTATGCTACAACGTAGGCTTTGGTATTTCCGATCCTCTCATGCATCAAACTCACCTAAAACCCCATATTTAGAAGTAATCTATTTTCAGAGATATTTCACCAAGTTTCCACATCCCAGTTGTATAGCACAGTGTTCCACATATCTGATATAGCGCCATATTTAAGCATACTTACTCAGAATCTGAGGTTTCACCATTTGTAGGTGCCACTTGCACACTCATTGCTATGCCATTGAGCTGTTCTCGAGAATGGTCTCTCCGGGAATTTTTGAGGCTAATGGCATTGTCTGTTACTGGACGGACGCCATCATTTGAACATACAGAGGAAGTCCTTGAGGAGATCGTACTTTGATTATAGTCTGCCAATTTCTCACGTAGACGATTTTTCATATTCTTGTCGGTCAAAGGTGGCGGGTATGTGACCTTGTTTTTTAGAATTCCTATTAAAGGTATTGTAAATGTTAGTGAACAGGGTAGGCATGAAAACATATTATGATCTGACTGGAGTGTTTATGTGGTGGTTTATTGGCTGTGGTGTTACTGTAGTGGCCACATACACAGTGCTAGAGTATGGAAAATCTCTAAATTCCTGGGTGCACTTTGTGGCATTGACTGAAGAAGACAAGCTATTGTTTAGAACTTATTGCGGTTTTCTTTTACAACTAGAATTTTTTTTCTTTAAATAGAAACTGTGCGCCTTCTGCCAGTCATATGAATTCTCTATTGTAACATTACAGAACATGGCCACCTCTTTTACTATAAGGAGCATATATGTGCCCCTTTACTGCACTATGCCCCGGCTACCACACAACTTGTCCTGTTGTACTTTGCCTCAAAGCCTCCAGAATAAACTTGAGAAGGGACCGTGGGTGACACAGGAAGAGTAACTCATGTAAGCCTTTTGTTCTCCTGAGTAAACTTGACTCATTAGGTAAATATAATGGGCAGGACGACTATAAAGAACACATACATCATTGTCATATACAGCAGCTATGTTATTGGTTACATTCATTATTACAGAATCATTCCTATATATTAACTCCTTAGTAGACAGTGGTCTCATCTGACCCAAAGAGCTCATTCCATGTTCCAGGTCTACCTATCCTGATGCTGAGTATGCTCAATGATGCCGTGAAAAGCTCTGAACTTCTAGTTACAAATGTTACGTGCAGATTTTTATATCTCTTGGAACCACATTATAAGCTTGACAAGACTGAAGAAGTCAGAAAAGGGAGATATGTTTTCACCATACGCAAAACTATCGAAGAGTTAACATTGTCAATGTCCTCAGATACTTGGACTGGTGCCGGGAATGTTGTAAAATAATAGATATGGCAATATTTGCAGCCATATAAACAGATTCCAGTGCTGAGGACCAGAGGGCAGTGCTTGAAACCACAGTAGAGAGGACGTATAAGTATAAGTGTATTTAATATTTTACAACATTCTCTGCTCCTGCCTATTTTTTTTGGAGAACCTGAACAACCCCTTTAACTGCATTCAGAAATGTTAAAGTCATCCTTTTGGGTGTAAAATGGAACATATCTGAATAGTTTGCATTTGTCCCCCATAATATGAGACAGGCTGCAGTACCAGGCCTAGGCCAGCTGCGTATATGGATATGGAGTCTTTCCGCTTTTGATAAAAAAAATGTACAATCAATCAATGAGGGCCTCAGCCCTTGTACTTGATCTATGTGAATCCCACTTTTTGTACCCAATGATCAGTACAATGAAAGGACATTACAGTAGGGGTCAGCTTTACCTTTCCTGAGCTCCGGCTGCTGATTGTTTTGGGTGCTGATAAGCTTGCCATCCTTGTTCTGAGCTTCGTTCTCCTTATCATGAGGGGCATCTCCACAGTGATTGACCTTGTTCTCATTGTGCAGTTCTACATTTACTTTTGTTTCCACTTTCAACTTGCATTTGCCATCCTGATCTTCACTGTCACTGGCGGTCACACAGTCAGCAGGCCAGTAGGGTTTAACATGATTTGGTACAGAATCCACTGCACAGAGAAGCAAGATAAGAATTTGTTATGTAAATATATTAGGCTGTGTTCCCACAGTCAGGTTTTCGGATGCAGCTTTTGAAGCCAAAACCAGATGTGGATCATGAGAGAGGACACACAGAGGACAGATTGCACTTCTGCTGTTACAATATGCTCCGGGTTTAGGTCTTAAAAACTGCATCAAAAAACCTGAACGTGTAAACACCCCCCAAGACCTCATGTATTAGGACAAAACCAATTACATTAGAAAATGAAAGAAATGATCTGATTGGGTGCTATATGCAAACTCTGCAACTTATTTTCCATTGAGGAATTGCTTATAGAAATAAGATTAAGTAGTTTTTTATTATTTTCTGAAAAAGTATAATTCTCCCACTATAATGTTTTATTTTCAGGACTTCGATGCCTGTTTTGTACAGTGAGGTTGTAATGTATTAAAAGTGTACTAACAGTGCTTAGAAAGTGTTGAGATATCATACTCTTACCTTTTGGGGTGCTATGAACTGGTCCCCGCTCATTATTTTTAGGGCTGGTTGGTTTCCACTGTTGCTCTGTTTCAATATCCTCATCTTCACTGTCAGAAGAACGGGATGAAGCATAAGAGCTGCTATGCTCATCCAAGGAAAGCTCACTGTCCGAGTCAGAGTCCTGCCCTATAGAAGGAGAAAACAGCAATGGTTACTACTGGTAGTAACGTCCTTATAAGACTATCGTAAAAGATTCTCAAAATTTAGCTAGAACAAGAGTACATGAAAATGTAGATAATATTAATAGAATATATACAATAATAATGATGCACCAGATTCCTCACCATGGGAATGTGCGCGGTTGCGGTGGAAAAGGGCACCATCAACTTCTGTTACACCGGCACGGGTCTGGCCTGAAGACAAGCTAAGCTTCTGAGCTGCTTCATCCCTGTATTTAGTAACCATTGCAGAATACATTAAAATGTGGCTTACACACAGAGCGCGTGACCTGCCATTTTCTGCACTACTTATGACAAGCAGTAAGCAGAAGAAAACTTCTATTACATATCAAATATATATGGAAATTCTCTGCCACAATTGTCAATTCAGCTTACCAGCATGCAAGCCACGCCCAATCCAGCCAAGGAGAACATAATTTATTATCATATTCATATACATAGTAATATGTGTTAATCTACCATACAAGGCAAAATCTGTATTTTGTGCTATAGAGGAAGATAGCCATGCAGAAAGCAGAATTTATTTTGCAATACATGTAAAGAAGGTTAGTAGCTGTATTTTTATTTTACATTTGGGACCTAATCATCTAGATTTAGCAAAAAAGAAAAAAAAATCGGTTTTTAGTTACGGACAAACAGCCAAAATAGATAACAGTGTCATCAGGATACAGTTTTCTTTAAGGCAATGGATACGTATTCCGATACAAGTAAATAAGCAGATTGATCCAAATTTACTATAGCACATGTTTGTACAGTATTAATTTGGATAAGTCTAAAAACAGAAGTCACATCCACTTCAAAAACAAAAAAAAAGATCCATGCAATGAATCTGAATACATATTAAATGTATAATTTGTGTGAAGGGTCCAATAAATTGACCACTCTGGGTAAGATGAAAGTGAATCTAAATTGGCGTGTTTGTAGTACAAGTAGAATAACCCCAGACCTCAATTGCATGGTCCCAGAGTGAAGCAGACAGAGCCCAGCATGCAGCCTGTAGAGTAAAGACCTGGCTCCCTATTGTCATTCATTCCACTTTAATACAATAGCTAAATTTTCTAGCAGTTATTGAAAAGACACAAGCCAAGCGCCATGCACCCGCCACCGCATTACCTGAGGATATAAGCAAGGTAGCTATTGTGGCTCTTGGCTGACCTGACGGTGCTCTCCAAAGAGACTGTGGACTCTCCAATGCCGGTTCTGTACATGTTGGATTCATCCATGTAGGTGTTATTATAATTAAGCGTCCGCTACAAATGACAAAACAATTATTATATTGTCATTAATATTTTCCTGTTTTTTTTCTAATGTTTTACTAATAAAATCCAACTACATGATATATATAATTGCTGAGGAGCCCCTAACTGTTAGTAAGGGACATCTGGGAGCCATTTTTGACAAAGCTACCAGCACTAATCTCTGTTTTAGAATATGACAGACTTGTTTTGTGATTGCAGAGTTTTTGGAGTTCTGGAAAAAATATCTGCAATTTTTACAGTATACCTGGCAACCAAGTAGAAAAATATAATATGTAACATATTATAATGAAAAATACTTTTCTAATGATAACTCTTCAATGTGCGCATGTTATTTTATTGTGACTTCATTTTTTCCTATTATGTATAATATTCATGTATGCAACTAATGTAGGTCTGCAAACTGATAGCACAAATAGGAGCTTTTTACTGAAATCGGACTTTCTATGAATGCCCACCAATATTCTTAGTGGCACCTACAGAGGGCAGTAGCGAGACATCAGGGAAATGACTTACAGTTAATAATGTGGCTCTGGTTGTTGTACTTTCGTCTGCAAGGTATTTGTTTCCTGTAAATGTATTCTTTAACTGCTTTCTGACTTCTTTGTTAAATACACAATGGAAAAAGAAAATGAACAGTCCCTGCAGTGGAAAAAAGGGAAAAAAATATAATAAATGATAGAAGACTTTTATTAAAGGTTTCTGTACGATAGCACCACACACACAATAAAACACACATTTTAATTCTTTGGTTTACCAGCTTTCTTGTTCCAGGCTTAACATGAACTCACAAGACTACTTTGGCCATTAAAGAATCTTAATAGATATTAAGTAATATAGTCCATTTTTAAGGTATCAGTTACATTTTATTTAGATACTGGCATTACAGAGACTTCAGACTTGTCTTCTTGCACATAACATTCTGAAGATCTTCAGGTAATGTTTTGAGAGCCGTTCTTCCTTTTGATACAATAAGTCATAAAGGACAGTAGATCTATGGATGCAATGTGCAATAAGCCCAAGGAATGTAAGAGGAGCGGTCTGGCAAAGCCTGTGGCATGGCCTAGTAGGGACAGATGGAGGCTCTGATTGAACCAAAGTAATTCCTTTATCATTCACTATCTAGCAATGTTACAAAAACAGATGACATAAACAGAAAGCAGCAACTCAGGATGGGTAGAAAGGTTATCTAATATCTGGTAGTATGAGGGGATAGATACATATGGACGTGAACTAGCTAGTCTAAAAGTTTGGGGCAGCTTGGCTTGTGGCTGAACAAACTATCTAAAGAGTAATACAGAACACAGAATTGTAAGATGTGGGAGAGAATGAGTCATTTTTGCAGAGATGAAAAATATTAGTTTAACACAATACCTGCATACAGCTGAAGATGGCAAACAAGTAGTGAAATGTCATCACATCGCTGTTGACAGCCATGAGTCCCAGTAACCATGTGGCACTGATCAGAAGCAGCAGAAGGAAAGCTGTTCTCAGTGTTGATCTAGGAATATTAATTTTCTCATTAATATGGTATCTTTAGCAATGAAATGCACTGAAACCTTGTCCCTTGTAGCTGTTACTTATGACATATTTCAAGTTTTTTTCCACAAAAGACATTTATAGCATATCCACAATCTCATTAGTAAACTGTCCTCAATGGTCGGGCTTCACAGAAACGGAAGTTTCTGTAAAGTGAAGGAGTTACAGAAGTAGTATAGGACAGCGCACTATGTTATTTCTATAACTCGCATTCTCTTATATGGGGAGTTACGAAGACCTAAGCCGAGGATGGAAGCTTGGGGGGGTCATTTTAAAGATAGGTGCAGGTCCTAAAGCTGAGACCAGTATCTATCACACATTTATGGAATTTCCTCTGAATATGTCATAAAGGTCATTTGTGGAAAATCCTGTTAAAGCAAATACCAGCCAGTAGTGTCTGCTAAAAACGGCATAAATTGCATAAAAAGAATCAGTTAAAATTTATCTTCAAACTTACAAGACTCCAGTTTTCTCAAACACCCGTCGTTGTCTCCGTCCACATGACGTCTTCACAGCTAGTACAAAGATGACTGTATTTATCTGTAAACAAAACATCATGGTAACTCAATGTCAATGAAATGTACGCTTATCATTCATATCACAGGGTAATGTACAGCCTTCATATACATCACTATAAAACCACATTTTATGTCCCAATAAAGTGCTATTCTCTACTGACACAGTTTCACACCATTTGATAAAATTGCTAGTAAAGGACTTAGAGTTCATACAGATTCATGCAAGATGCATAAAGATTCATATACCCTATATAGTATAATGCATACTGAATGTTATATCCAATCTACTTGGCAGGACCAGCCAGCTATTTCCCGACTGTCCTACAAATGTCAGGGTAAAGAAATACTTTCAACAAGGAATCCTCTAGTTCTCAGGGAAGCAACCTCTCCTCTTCACCATGCATAAGTGGCCAAGCCTATCATGCAGGGGTCGGGAAGAATGTTGGGCTTTAAAGATGTATTAAGAAAGGTAATAAACTATCTTAAATATATGTTGGTCACCATGATAAGCACATGGCAGCCTCAGCACTAAAACTGGTTATTTTTTGCAACTTATTCTTATACTTACAGCAACCACAACAGCGATGGGGCCTGCAAAACTCCAGATTAGGGTGTCATGTACCGAGAGCCAGCAGAAATCAGGGTTTCCATAGCCCTGAGGATCCAGACCAACAGCAAGCCCTGAGATGTGAAGCATAAGAAAATTTACTCCCGTATAAGATTAAGTTTAAAGAGATGCATTATGACATGTGAGACATTTATTCAGCTGTGTTACCCAAGGGAGAGTACATACTTGAGCTTATAGCAAAAGAATTGAAATTATAATAAAACTATATATATAACAAATTAGACCAAAGAAGATATGAGTTATGTATGCCTGTTTTGTTGCCCTATCTACCGTTCCGTCTATACATTATTTTTACTTTATAAATTCCTGCTGTTTCTCTGCTCTGTGTTTTATTGTTATATACAGTGTAAAACAGGTTCCACATTCTACTATTGCAAACTAAACACTGTAGGTACGTGTTAGCACAAAAAGACGTAAAACCTCCAATAATAATAATACTCTATGCCCTGATGATGTGAAAACATTCCAGTAAGTTCTATGATTCTACCCCGGGGCACTCTCAGGACAAAGATGATCTGACACTGCAGTTCTCCATCACTCAGCAACTTACAGAATTAGGTAAATCCTAAGTCAATGTTCCCAGCCACTGAACCAATATATAAGACACTCTTATAAGCAGCAGAAGAAATTGTGTATATAGTCCCATGAAGGCTCACAACTATTGTTACCTATGTAAGAAATCCATGGCTAACCAGGAGTTATTGTACAAAGAAAGATATTACTAATAAGCCAGAGCAACTGCAGTTAACACAGGTATTACAGACCTCAGATGTGATAAGAAACAATGGATAGTTCTCCAATAATGTAACCAAAATATTAAAAATGCTTGCTATATGACAAAATATTAAACAAAACGTGCAATATGCTCTCTGTAGCGAGAGGCAACATACCTGTAATAATGGCTGGTATCCCATACCCCACCACATAGTAGAAGCGCATATGGCCAGTGTCGATGTTTCTCACTTCAGTCAACATACGGTAAATGTGAAGCCCTTCCACAAACATCCAAGCAAAGGTGCTCATGTAGAAGTAATGCAGAAGGATGGCAATCACAGTACATACAAACTGTATCAGAGAGAAAAATACAGTAAATAACATTGTTGGGGCAAAAATTCTCAAGCTACATGTTTACGGTAAATCTAAGACTAAGCAGTGCATATTATACCCATGAGACAGATCAGAACTACCACCATCTTGTTCTAGGGACATTCACAGTGACAGGACCCAATACTGGAACACCATGTAAAATCATAAACCTGTGACTGCAAAGGACTGGCAGAACGGGCATCTTTCCAGTATTAATATTTGCTTACAGTTCAGTGCGATGGAAAATCTGTTTTTCCACCATTTCTTCAGCTAGGACCTCAAATGATGATGATGCCATTGCTAGTAAAGTTACAAAGTAAACTCGTATGGAGCATTAATGTTATTAATCACCTAAGACCTTTTGTAAGGGGGTTTATGGCCGCTCCCTCAAACAGTATTGTTTGCTAACAGAGGCAATAAATCAGGCTGTGAGCCAAGCAGTCATGAATTATTTCAGCTCCAGCATTCCTGCACTGTCTTGGGTTTACCAGTGCATGACGTGTCAGGCAGTAGATCAAGTGCAGGTACTCAGATGATTAATCAGGTACCACAATGCCAGGGATGCCTGACGGTACCAGGGCTAGATGTGAAATATCCAATATTAACTAACTCAGGTATGGGAAGCTGCTGGGAATAGAAGACTGTATACTGGTAGTACATATACAATGAAATAACTATGCAAATGAAATAAACTCTTCATATAGAACACATAATCTTTCACAAAATGAGATCATCCATTAAGCAGTACAACACAACTCACATGAAAATACTTCACTTACTGGATTTTCAGTCTGGTTGATGCCAATGAGAAAGATGAGCTCAGAAAAGAAGAGGGCAGCCACTAGGTTTTTGTGGATATTGTGGATGTTGGATCGTAATGTTCTGATGATCACTAGCAAGATGAAAGTCAACAGCAAGGCTGCCAGTGAGACAGACACAGAGGTGTATGTAATGATCTTCAGAGGAAGCACCTCACCGTTCTGTTATGGAGACAAACCACAGGTCACTTCAAGTAAGTATGTGACCAAGCCAATGAAATACATACCATAGACAAAAAACTGGTTTTGACAATATGGCTCAGTACATACAAAGAATATTTTAAGAAAGGTTTTCCAGCTATTACATGACAGAATTCAATACAGTTTTTGGCAATAAGTATTTGGTTCCTTTATAAGGCTGTATTACAGGTGCATCTGACGTTTCCTGAACATGCTAGCCTATTACATACGCCTGCTCACCAAATATGATCTGCACCCCTTCCATCTTCACTCCATGTTTTTCTGGTTTTCCTCCATGTTATTTCTTTTTATACTGAAAGTCATGTATGCTTGACTAATTTATGTCCTCTATGTACAATTTTGACTGTCATGTTGCCTGATCTAAATTTGACTATATGTCTTCTTTCAATAAAATTTCATTTCTGCAGATTACCTCTCGCTTGGAAATGTCCATCAGCACAGCAAAACTAGTCATATGATTGCATTGGCAGGTAACGTGGCTTTTATTCCTGAAGACCAGTTCACAGCCCTTGGAGGACCATCCTCCTGTGCCTCCAGCTCTGTTTGGAAAAGAATAGAAATGTTGTCTAATCTGAGAATTCGGAAAGGATGCTTTGGGTATGGGTCCAGTCTATAAATGATAGATACTTAAAGGGCACCTGTCACCACGAAAAAGTAATCTAATCATTGTTAGGACCGCCCACTGGACTCAACCTAAATATCAATCTGCTCAACTCCTTCTGCTCTATAACATGATGATTTCAAAGCATTTTCATGGCGACGGGTTCCCTTTAAGGATATTAAATACTTACAAGATGGAATGGTTCCAAAATACACATACAGGTTTTGTCCTCTCCTCAGTTTCTAACATTGTATACTCCAGTATTATAGGCTTGTCCAGTTGAGATGGTAGTGGTTCCCCTTCATTATGCACGGAAGCACTTACAATGGGTGTGTTAATAATTGGTCGGTTAGGAACCCTGGGAAGGAAAGAGAATGAAAGAACCAATTAATATAATTTCTACCAATGATTTGCTAAATTGCTGGTAACATCCTATTTCAGGAAAAAGAAAAACCAAGGATACATGCAAAACTCTTTAGTAAATTCCCAGTTAATACTTTTGATAATGTGTACTATTTATTTAATTTTTATAGAAAAGATTGTGGACTTCATAAACTTATATTTATTTATCTTAGGTGGGTCAGTCATAGATTAATGCCATGTTTGACAGATAAAACAGACAATTGGGTCCCACTGTGCGCTGTTGATGTCCGATGCATGATGCATCTGGCACAGGGTTATGGTGTCCTTTGTAGATGGAAACTCCAAAGCAGATGTAAGCGAAGCCATAAGCTAACTATACAAGCCAGATACACACTGCGACCAATCAACTGGGGGACTGAGTAGTTTAAAAAATAAATGAGTCTGAGCAAAATGGCAAATGATCGTTCATGCCATACACTTATTGTTGGCCAACCAACAGTCAAAATTTCCAATACTTCAGATATGTTTTGGCAGACAATTTTTTATTTTTTTTAAAAATTGATTTAGCCTATTTTGACTCACCAATGTCTAATACACATGGCCAGCTTAAAAGCCACAATTCTTCAAGGAACTGTCCAGCTAAGCATAGGTGTACATTTCTTCTCAATGCTATTTTTATTGTAAATTGTGTAAAGTGAACCAAAAGCTTTCTGAATTTGTTGCAAGAAAGCGATGGCTACAGCAAGAAGTGGTCTATGTAAAGATTTCATTTGGCTCACAATCGTACACCAATTTTCTAGTATACTTTGTTCTTTACACAGAAAGAGCTAGACGATTGCATGACAATAATAGAATACATGTACATGAAGGGCTGTATTGGGATCTTGCCTAGGAGTCATTCCTAAAGTACCTTAAGCTCCTCCGATCAGGGTCATAGCTTTCTGGTAAGAGCTGCCCCAATGACCGATACACTATCACCATAGCAACAGCGTGCTGATTTGACAGATCTGGTTGCCTCTTTTTGCGTTTAGAGAGCCGGGAGTCATATTCCTCATCACTGATGGAAGACTTCTGGTTCGGAGGCTTGACAGTGGGCAAAGCTGCACAGGAAAACAAATAGTTGGAATGTAACAACCTGGTTTATTACAATGTAATTATGTAACCGTCAAACCTTATTTCAGGCTGTACACAGAGAATAAAATGTTACAATCCATAAACAGGTCAGCTGAAAAAACAATAAAATTCCCCAATGAAATCTTTCAGCTACTAATAAAACTGTGATGTTGCCACTGAGGTCATCTATAACAACTGTTTATTAGAGTACAACTTTTTTCTCCACATTTCTCCACCTAGCCTAAGCCTGTATATATATATATATATATATATATATATATATATATATATATATATATATATATATATCTACTTCATTCAACCTCAAAAATTAACAGCTCATCTTGGAAACTCCCTTTAGGCTAAGGCCACACATTGCAGAAAGAAATATTTTTCCTGCTGTCAAAAAAGGGCAGAAACCAGCAAAGTGAATGCGATTCTGGCTATTCCCATGCACAAACTGAGGAAAAAAAACAGCTGCGGAAAAGTGAAATTTGTTTTTAAAAACACAACATGTCAATTTCACCTGCCGAAATGCTTGAGTTTTCCCAACAGATTTAATATGGGAAGAAAATCCGCAAAGAAAAATGCAGCAACAATAAACAATACGTTTCCGCTGCATTTTTTTTTAGCCTTACGCCCCATGTTGTGGAAACGAAATTTTTTGAATGCTGTGAAACGCAGCTGAAAAAAAATGCTGCATTTTACAGTACCAGCAAAGTGAATGAGATTTTAGTTAATCTCATCCACACATTGAAGGAAATAAAGAGCCGTGAAACACATGCATGAAAAACTTAGCATGTTAAAATTAGGCATGGAATTGCAAGGGTTTTCCTTATAAATTTGAAAGCAAATGAAAAAACAGCAAGAATTCAATGACAAATGCTTCAGAAACACATGCAACACATTTTGCTGTGTTTTGTTTCCTGCAGGGTTTTTAGCAGCATTTTGCAACATGGGACCTTAAGGGAATCTGTTAAGACTGGCTAATCGTATGCCAGTTTTAATCGGTTCCCTGGCCTCTTAATAATTCAGGTATAATGCATGCAAGTTTTCTGGCGTATATTATACTAATTTTGTGTGGTGGAGGCGTCCTTGGCCCACCTTGGTGTCCATTCCACCCACTTTCATAAAAAGTGGTGAGCAGAGTCTGCAAAAAACGGCTGTGTGCCAAAAATGAGCCACATCTACGCCAGAAAACTGACAGAGATGGGTTAAAATCACAGGTAATAAATTGTGTCACTTGTGGACCCATTGATGCATACATTTTGGATTTTAAGGTGATTTAGTAAACTGTCACAAAATAATGTTGGAAATTCCAGCAATGAGTATTGACAGGAAGTTGTTTATATCGATTTAACTCCATGCATCATCAATAAACATCAACTTAAATGACACACAAAAAGCATATAATATACAGAAAAATAACTAGATTATATTGCAGCAGTTGTCACGAAATATATATGTGAATGTTGTCTAATACAGCTAAGTCCGGGTATTAACAAAGATGAATGAAAAAGGACTGTAATTTTACCTTTTCTTTCAGGGGGCTTAAACAAAGTATCAGGAAACACAACTGATGACTGCAAGTCTTTAGGATAATCTTCATATATCTCATTAAACTGGGGGACTTTGGCTCCACTGAAATTCGCCTTGTCAAATATGTCTACAGCAATGACTGTAGGAAAGAAGACAGAGACTTAAAGGTTTGGATTACATTCCTGCTGCAAACAAAATGTCTTAATGGAAGATTATTTTTATTATTTCATTTTCAATGTTCCTCCAGTGATTCTCAGAAAAGATAGTATGTGACCATGTCTCGCTAAGAAACTACCGTATTTTACGGACTATAAGGCGCACTGGACTATAAGCCGCATTGCCCATGAGCGCCTTATAGTCCGTCTCGGTTCATATATAAGGCGCACCGGACTATAAGCTGCAGTCCGGTGCGCATTATATCTTATTGAAAGCGGCGGCAGGCAGACTTTGCCAGCGGCCGCTTAACCCCCCGCGTGCCAGCCGCTTCTATTGGAAGCGCTCGGCAGGCGAGGAGGGGCTCTATCAGCAAAATCATGCTGATAGAGCCCAACCGTAAACGTTAGGTTAAACTAACACCCCCCCCCCCCGTTTTAAAATAAAAGCCTGAAACAGAATGTGAAACTTACCGAGCGGTGTAGGGTGGGCGGGCATTCAGGCCTCCTCTTCCTCCGATGTTCCGTCCTCCGATGTTCCGTCCTCCTCCGGAGCTCGCAAGCTGATAATGGCCAGGGCACATGCGCAGTAGAAGCATTATGATATTGCGCATGCGCCCCGGCCATTATCAGCGAGCGCCGGAGGAGAAGGACGGAACATCGGAGGCAGAGGAGGCCTGAATGCCCGCCCGCCCGCCCTGCACCGCTGGGTAAGTTTCACGTTCTGTTTCAGGCCGGCGTGACAGCAGGGCTGCCGGACACTTCCCATTCATTTCTATGGGAGCCGACATGCGAGCGCTCCACATAGAAATAAATGGACTGCTTTTTTCCATTCATTTCTATAGGGAGCGCTCGCATGCCGGCTCCCATAGAAATGAATGGGAAGTGTCTGTCCATTCATTTCTATGGGGAGCGCTCGCATGCCTGCTCCCATAGAAATGAATAGGAAGTGTCCGGCAGCCCTGCTGTAACGCCGGCGTGTACGGCTGTGATACACGCCGGCGTTCAGTAGTGTGAATGCACCCTTACGGTGCCTTTTATGTATGTATGGAAGCGGCACGCAGTCTTTGCCGCCGCTTCCATCCATATATAAGCCGCACCGGACTATAAGCCGCACTTACGATTTCTGAGGAAATCGTAGGTTTTTATGTGCGCCTTATAGTCCGGAAAATACGGTACTCAGATTCCATTTTTGTTTTTACACTGCACAAGAAAAGTAAATACATGCTTTTTCTAAGGCTGCATGCACACGGAGTTATGCCGGGCTTGTAAAAATACTCATTCACAGCTGTACACGCGAGCGCAGTGGACAGCTCCCGAACACTTCCCATTCACTTCAATGGGAGCGCTCGGAACGCCGGCGTTACGAGCGCTCCCATTGAAGTGAATGGGAAGTGTTCGGGAGCTGTCCGCAGTGCTCGCGTGTACGGCTGTGAATAAGTATTTTTTTTCAAACCCGGCGTAACTCCGTGTGCATGCAGCCTGTGAATAACATTAAGGGGTTGTCTAGGGACATAAAAAGTTATTTGGATGAAAGTTGTTGTTATGAAATTCAATAATGCACTTTAATTATGAAATCCACAGCAATGTCCTAATTCAGACTCTCTGAATACCCTTCTCTGGTTTCAGAACAGTCACTGTTTGTTTCAGCAGAACTTTCTGTTCCACTATGTGTCGGTGACATGCTTGTAGTGGGCTGGCTGTTGGTTCCCCCACCAGTAAAATAAGGATAGGCCATAAAAAAAAACATGGACAACCACTTTAATGAATGGAGCAAGACAGTCTGTCCCCTTCAAGCACATCACTGACACAAAGTCCATGAGGAAGCTCACCATCTGTGTTGGAAACATCAATGAAGTGGATATTTCGGGACTAGGAGAGGGGTCTGAATATGGGACAATGCTACAGGTTGCTTTTCATTTGACTTTTGGGGATAAGCTGCCATGTGTGTCTGCTCTATAGTTCAGAAGAAACTCAGCACTCCCAATTCACAGTCAAATTGCAGTTGAACATGTATCTCTAGACAAGCAATCCACAAGTAAAGTCATGTTTTGGTCCTCCAATTGCTGCAGACAATGTAGTTGTCTGGAGCAGTGTAATGTGGCAGTGAAACTAAATAAGGAAGGGGAGCAAGGAACAGTTTGATAAGGAGCAATTCTCTCTGATAAGATATATTACACAGTTTCTTACAATTGCTTGTTGGAACAACAGTGCCCATTTAAGCACAATAATATGGTTAATAAATTTATATTTGCAAAACTTTAAACAAAATTTCATGTTCATAGACAACCCCTTTAACGTGCAACTAGGCCAAACATTACTAATACATAACTCAGAGGCATGACTTAATCTTCAGTGTGTATAATGTGCTGCCAAACACTCCCTTCCTTTAATTCCCAACTAAGCGCTTAAGATGTTTTTGAGTCACCAGAAAATAGTAAAAATCATTTAGTATGACTGACACTCATGTTCTGAGATTTATGCAGTTTCTAGAGTCTCAGTCATTTTCCTGAATGGTAACTTGCATTATACATTCAGATCATACATAAAATGATATAGTATTTACCGGATGAATGGAGGAGAATTTATACCAGAAGGAAGTTTACAGTGGGTAACAGATTTGGTGGAGTGAAAATTTCAATAAGCAACACAATTCACAGGATATTGTTTTACTTAGGGTTTTTATACCAGTGTAATACTCACTAATATTTTTAGTAACAATGACAAAGGGCTTCATATAAGTCTTTTTCATGTTGCGTGCCATGTTGTTAGCATATTCTTCATAATGTTTCAGCAGGTGTGCTGTGCCCCCTTCTGTTCTCTGGATCTGATCCCAATGCTCTTTGTTACTGTGGTCTAATATTATGCTGCCTGCATGGATAACATTCTGTAAAATGAAGTATTAGTGTGACATTAATATTACAAAGCCAACAAGAAAACGCATTTACCATGGTATTCTGGCACTGAATATGAAATAGACATTTGGGGAAAAAACACAACAAAAAGGCGCTTGGGCTGCTGAACTGCTCTGCCAGAAAGTGTGTGAGCGGATCAGTTACCACTCCCCCCGCCAAATAACAGCTAAGGACAGAGGGTAAAGCCTGGAGGATATACACCCCTGTATCCCGTCACAAGTAGGTAATTTGAGGTTTGGTACATTTGGTAACACCATGATAAAGAACTGAGCCTTGCTGTGGTTTTGTCTCTCTCATAATGGACTTTGGGGTTGCAAATTGCATTACTTACCAATAATCCCTTAAGGCAGCTTTTCAGTGGTAATTCTTAGCCAAGTTCAGAGATTACGGTAATTATTAAACTAGAAACCCAACACTCCTTTGGCTTCAAATCTCAACGCTGTTAAGAAATTAGGACTCGGCTTCCAAAACTCTGAGAAGAGTGAAAGAGGCTTAGAGCCCCAGGCAGCAGACATATTAACCTGTCTTCAAGGAACGCTGATGATCTTTAGATATTGTCAGTCAACAATCTACCTTATATCTGACTGGCATGTCCCATTATTTACTGTTCATAAAGAGTTTGGTTACCATAAATCCTTAGTGTGTTTTGTACAATTACTTTCTTCAGAAACTCTGATGTGAAGTCAGTGGTTGTTCCAAAATACGGTATAATCATAAGATATAGCTATTGTGAAAGAATATATTCAGAAGACTATCTACTTCCAAAATAGAATCTTTAACTTTACTATACTGAATACATCTTGTCTACATCTGAATAGTCCGCAGTCACTTATTTACAAGAATAACTTTTCATTATATTTATATTTGATGTTATCATTTGTTTAATCTTGTAAATATTTTAAAGCACATAAAATGACATTTTGCACATTGTGCAGTCATCAACTCTATATATTGTTTATAAGGACCAATATGCATACTGTCACCAATCACATAATATAACAATATAGAATTCAATAAAGTAAACACACACACAGAATGGAACAGTTTAGCTTTGCAATACTATATATTGCTATACACAACAGGATGGCGTACCTCATTAAATTCCACATCTCTGGTTGCAGCCAAGTCAAAGCCTTGCTGTTGGCTTTCATATTGCAACACCCTCACTAGCATCTGATAACTAGTTCTGATGTCATTCCCATAGAAAGACTTTGTATGGTTGGTTGCGTTCTGCAGGACTCTAGCAATCTCTATGGACTTGACACCATCCAAGGTAGTCTCATTTCGGTGAAGCTTTTCATTCTGTAAGGCAATGTAAGGTTTTGGTAATAATTATAGCAATAGTTATAGTATATAGTAATCGAATAGTTATAATAATTATTATTTTTTATTATTTAGCTTACAATCTATATTTTTTGTATATAAAAACACACAAGCTATGATACACAACAACAATAATTTACAGTAAAGGCCATGGTCAGCTCATTAACAAGTTTATGTTACGTTTATGCTATTTAGCTGAGAGTTGTGCACAAAACTACCCATTGTTGGCACTTACTGCACAAATACTTCTAAGCATAGCATAGAGTGTTATGGTGTTGTGCAATTAATAGGAAAGGTATACCAGGGGCATAAGACATACACAGGATTCCTGACATTCATCTCAACCAAGTGTGTTTGTAGAGCTGAGTACACAGACTTCAGGCTGTCAGCAAGAGAATAAGAGTCACTTTACAAGAATATCTATTATTGAGCAGTACCCAGGCTAAAGCTGACCCTACATATAACCAGGGGCATCCAACACCACATGCAGCTAGAAACAACCAAATCCCAAGAAATCGCTAAAGAACATGCAACGGAAATAGTATTTCATAGTTGTATCCAAATTAAAATAGCAAAGAAATAATGTAGATCGCAAATACTAAAGAATTCAACATATTTAAGGCACAAGCAGGCATCCAGTACCAGTGAAATCCAAACATCTGTACATCTGTTAGTAGCTGGACTGCTTTGTAGCACAGCCAATAGTATATTAGCAAATTGCATGTTAAAGTAGAATACACTCCAAGACCTCTTCTTGTAGCAAACAAACAATAGGGTCCATTTTTTTAGCAGCATTTCTGTGCAATCTGATGCAGCTTACCCTTGAATTGTATGCTTGCAAGAGGGAGTGTGGAAAGGGATGTTAAAATGGAAGTGGTGTTCGGACAGCTTAGTAATGCTCTTACCAGGGTTTTTAGTTCCAAGAAGGTCAGTGTGGTGCAGTTGAACAGTTCGGGAGGAAGCCAGCCTTTTTCCTCACTACAGTGCCGGATCGCATTCCCTACAGGAAACAAATACAGAAGCTAAACAAAACCATAGGAAGAAACTTTATACAACATGGTACCTCACCGCAGACATGCTAATATTCATCAGAAAAGCAGACTGATAATATTTGACACACCTCAACATTGAAACTGCAATACCAAGAAGGAAAACTATGGAACTATAAAATTATGGAAATCACTGGATCAAAAGATAAAATAGCAATATGTAAATGATATAAAAGTGGAAACAAAATAGTCAAAACAGCTTAATTTATTCAGTATCAGGTATGAGTGTCATGCGCAGAAATACACGCTCTTACATGTCTTGGCATGCTATCAATGTGTTATGTTATGCCATGCTAAATTCACAGACACTTTGGAGAAATGGCTGTATCCCTTTCAATGTAACACCAAGCTGTTGGTGTACCTGAAATGAAGGCTGGAATGGTCCGACAATTATTATAAATATTATAACATTATGCCACCCCCCACCATAATCTCAGGAGTAGGACCGGTATGACATTCCCTTATGAAGGGACATTGCTGAGATGGTCTCCAGACGAATCTCTAGCTAATATTGTATTCAAGACAAAAGCAGGACTCCTCAATGAAGAGGACAGAGCTCCATTCCAGCCTGTACACCATGACACCCTTTGTGAGTGGTAGCGTGAGGTGGAACACCCATAGCTGAACATCTGGCTCATAGCCTTATGTCATGCATATGCCTATTGATAGTGTGAATCACAATCACATGTATTTGATACAGTGTTTGTGGATTTGATGAGGATTTACGAATAGAATCTTAATACTCATCAAATACATAAAGTGTGACCCAAATGAAATACTACAAGAAGAAACCACAGCATTTGGCTTTGTGACATGCAGATTGTGTATATAGGAGCTTAGCATGAAGTTAGTGATATATTTTATTATAAGAAATGACGCACTTTGAACATAAAACATACTAGTAAATAACAAAGCTGCCACATAAATGTGTATGTTACGGTCAGCTGTATGGTGATTTACATCAGGATAATTGGATGGATGTTTCTATGTAAAGAGAAACTTCACGTCTTTTGCAGTGTCAAACAGGAAAATTTTATTGATAAAGCTAGTAAAGCCAGTAAACGTTTTCAGTCTCTTGGACCTTCGTCAGACTCTGATTCTTGGAGGGCAAAAGGTATTCCTTTATGAGCCAATATAATAAACAACGTGGCCACAGTCCAGCCTCCTGGAGACCAGACCAAGCCCGCAGTGAGAAGATACAAACAGATGGAAGCCGTGTATTTGCGCAGGAGAAGTGCCTCTGGCAGTAGGATGGCGCAAAAAAAAGTGTTTCTGACACTGAGCTGGTGGAATTTATCAAACGTCTGTCAAGTCAGAGTATAGACCTAGAGCATTCTGGTATGGCTGGTTATTTTATATTACTGGTTACTCTGTACAGATTGTCCTCAGGCAGTAATATAATGACAGTCTTTTCATGGCACCTAAACTGACAGCTCTCATTATATATCAGAAATAGGGACTAACGTCCAAATACCCAGCCTTACATATCAATACCATACTTAGATATTTTAGAATATGTAAAGATCGACAGAAAACTGCACCATTTTACTCTCCTTAAGAATACAGCATATTGTGTAACCAATTCCTTATAATAAAGAATTTTCCCAATAATTACATTGCGATTGTACTTTCTGCATCTCTAAGGAAATGAATGGTCTGAGGTGTGCAGGGTATGACTCAGTGAGTAAATAATTTAGTGTCTAGCTTGTCATGCCTACTGTGCACTATCCTGCCAATGCAGGCAATGGATGGGAAAAACGCCTTCTGTAATTATGAGGAATTATAGTGTCTGCTGCACATATGTTTTACTGTGCCACTGCTCTTCAAAAATGCATAATGATCTGATTTACAAAGGAAATTTCAGTAACAATGTTACTTAGGAACATTAATGTAGAGATAATCCTATAATAAGACATGGCAACAAGGTGACACAATTGGAAACTAGAGAGGGGCTGACTTGTAATAGGTAAAATGCAACACCAAGATGGGCTGTTCTTTTATATATCTGACATTGTTGTGTTTACCATAGTGGCGGCATTTACAACCTTTAAAAGCATTCAGTTCCCTGTTGCCCCATTTCAATACCTATTGCCATTTGCACAGCTTTTCAATAGCGTACCAGTGCTCATGTGACCACCACTCCATTGAAATTCCTCAGAAATGAGGGGTTCAGGATGTGCGTTGTAGTGACCGTGGTGGTCCAGGTGGGGTCTCTACCAATTATACATTTATCACCTATGCTACACACAGCAACAGCTCAGTGCATTTTGCTTTTAATCTTAAGGCTGTGGCACCATGTTGCCGAAATGCAGCTTTTTTTGTTACAGATTTTGTTTTGTTTTTTTAGCCAAAGTCAGGGCTGGATTGAGCAAAAGGGAGGAGTAAAAGAACTTCCTGTATATTTCCCATTCATTTTGTAGTCACTCCTGGCTTTGGCTCAAAAAAACGCAAAAAATCTGCACTATAAGAAGCTGCGTTTCCGCAACGTGGGGCCTTAGCAGTTTTGCTGTCTCAGGACTTCAGCTACCCTCTTGTCTTCATTTCTTCCTACTTTTCAGCCATGTCCAGCAACAAGCCTTGTTGTAAACTGCATAGTTATCTCTGGATTTACATACAGCTATAACAGAGGCACGGAACAAGAACATTTTGTAGCCCTTGTCTGTAACCTGGGCAGTCAGCTGTAAATACTGAGGAGACTTATTTATCCATATCAGGCAAACAGAGTAAGATACATAAAGCAATGTACTGGGTAAAACACTTCAGTTACCTACTTTTCTGCATCAAGTTATGATGAAAGATTGTTTTGTCTCCATGAAATGTTCATTTTATTTCATACTTCAAACAGGTAGCTACACTTACCAACAGATCCCTTGGGACAAGGCACAGCAGCTGGTTGACCAAACTTGGTCTGTGGCCACCAGATTCCGGCCTCAAATGCTTTGGGGCATGCATTATAAATCACTGCAATAAAAAAGAGAAAACAAATACACATGATTCACATCTTATGTCTGTGATATAGCAGCACCTTTGCCCTCATGTAATAAAGTTATCACATCTTCAGAAACAGAAGAGAATAAGGAAATGTCAGCAATGTAAAGAAAGATAACCATGTGGTGTACACACTTGTATTATTATTATTATACACAACCACAATAGGGAAAGACTATCCTAAGGCAGACAGCCGTTCTGTAAATGCTCAATAACATTTAATTTCTTGTCACCCTCCACTGTTCATGAGCCAAGAATAATAAAAGTGTCATAGACTGTGCAGCTGCTCACTGCTGACTCATCACCAGCCAAAAAGGGCTTAAAATAACAAAACCCACAGAATCAGTAGGAACGCCGCTCATGGAAACACACATGGTTTCCTCTCGTGAGATTATTACACAGGAATACAGAAATCCCTATGGAAAACTACTGTATGTATGTTGGAAATAAGCACCACTGACAGTGTGTATATGTGCAAACTACAAATTGTCCCCACACTACACATTTAATCATAAAGCAATCCATAATAGAAAAGCCTGGGCTCGTAAACAGTGCTACACATTCTACACCCCTATGACATGACCTACCAAATTGGTCAATGTTTATTCTTGGATCTCAGAGTACATTCACATAAAATGTTATAGAGGAAAGTCACTATAAGCTGTGTGCATATAGCTCACCAAATAACAAAGCATAACGCGGGGAGTTAACTTGATATCTACACAATATAGACATGATAGAATACAATACCTTCACAGCCATTATTAGTGACCTCAGCAAAAGGGTTGTCACATCGGTTACATTGGCGCCCTATAACGCCAGGTTTGCATGGGCACTGTCCTGTTTCCATGTCACAACCACGCTCATATGCCCCTGAAGGGAAACAGTCACATGGATAACAAGTGTCACTGTTTTGTGGCCTGTAGTAATTTTCCTGTAAAAAGAAGAAAAAAACGAGTTGAAACAGGAATTTTATCTGATCCTTTTTTATTGTGCTTGTCACAGTGTCTGAATGCTTTCAAAAAAAAGTGTTACTCTATTTTTGACTATTAACACAGTACAAAATGAATGCACAAAAGAAGAAAATTAAATTAAATCAAATTTGCCTACAAAATATGATCAAATGAGGAACAGCAGGGAGGTTGTTGCAAACATCTTGGAGAGGTAGCAAAGACCTTCTGTGGATATAGGCCTGCTCAGACCCTTCTGTTTCTTCATGTAATCCCAGACAAACTTGATGTTAAAGGGATCCTATCTTTAAAAGTCATTTTTTTTTTGTAGGAATAGCCTTAAGAAAGGGTATTTGTCTCCTACCTTTAGACGTCGTCTCCAGGCCACCATTTGGTATGTAATCCGGTTTTTGTCAGTATGCAAATGAGTTCTCTTGCAGCACTGGGGGCCCAGCCCTCAAACAGCACTGGGGGCATCCCCAATGCTGCGAGAGAACTCTCCAGTGCCACCTCCATCTTCTTCAGGAATGGGTCTTCTTTGCATCTTCATCAAGGGGTTGGCTTCATACTTCTAGACCTCGGGCCTAGGGCAAAGCCGACTGCGCATGGCCGCCGGCCACAAGAAAATGGCCGCTTGCACAGTATCACTTCCAGGAATACTTAGTCTTCTTTATGATGAAGACAGTTTTTAGTTACATTGGCTGTACGTTTGTGGTCATTGCCTTGCTTCAGAATACATATTGAGCCATTTAGATAACCCCCGATGGTAGAAACTGCCTTCTGTTACAGCCAAATTTTGGCATCAAGAAATGGGCAATCTGAGAACTTCAGACAGTAATCTACCAAGGAAAGTTAGTGCAGCAAATGAAAGACACATGATGTTTAATTGCCTAAGAAATCAGAAGATGACCTGCAATGCCTTTAGAATTGGTAGAAGTTAGGGGCACCAGCTACACTCATTTATTATTCCAGAAGTGGTGTTCTTGGAAGGATTGAGGCCAAATAAACATACCCTTGACCTGGAAACAAGGTCAAACAACTCAACTATGCATACAAAAGAACTGGGTGTAGAAATATGGCAACAGGTAGACTGTTTTGTCAAAATGTGAAACATCTGGATATGAATTAAGGCAGTTTGTTCACCAAATGGCAGAGGGTGATACCATATTGAGTGTCTGAAGGCAGCAGTGAAGCATGGAGGAGGTACCTTGCAAATCTAAGGCTGCATTTCAGCAATGGAGTTGGGATTTGATCAGGATTTATGCTGGAGAATACAGGAAGATACTGATCCTTCATGCAATATCATCAAGGTTGTCTGGTTGGCTTTAAATGTTTTCTGCAGCAGGACAACAACCCCAAACATACAGAAAATAATTAATAAATAATTATTGACTATCTTCAAAATAAAAATAACAAGGAGCCCTGGAGGTGATGATATGGCCCCCACAAAGCCCTGAGCTCAATATCATCCAGTCTGTCTGGGATTACATGCAGAGACAGGATTCGAGGAGGTCTACATCCACAGAAGATCTGGGCTTACTTCTTCAAGATATTTAAAACAACCTCTCTGCTGGGTTTCTTTCAAAAACTGTGCAAATGTTTAAAGCATTCTTACTTTACTGCAATTTTTTCCACACCAGCCTAAATTTTTGCACAGTACTGTATCTATAAACACATTTGGAGTAAATACAAAAAGGTGTACAGTAATATGTGGAAAAGATTATAACACATCCTTACCTTGCATCGACACTCTCCATTTGTCTTATTACAATCGGGGTCAAAACCTTTACTAACATCACAGTTACAGGGCCCACAGATAGGATTACCCCACCAGCCTCTAGGACAGGGCAAATCAACTCTAAAATTCGAAATAAAATGTCAGTCCAAATCTAAACACTGAAAAAAGCAAATATGACAATGCAGAAGAACTACAGTGCAAAATGTGTTGACTGCTCAGTTTGAAGAAAGCAAACTTGGCAGGAATAAGACAGACAGCAGTAACCTTTCCCTTACTTGTTCTCACAGTACTGTCCATAGTAGCTTGTTCCACATTCACATGTGTATCCATGAGAAGAGCTTGGCTTTCGAGCACAAGTGGAGACATGCTCACAGGGGTTCAAGGTGCACACATCTACACAGTCTTTCCCAAAGAACCCTAGAGGGAAGTACAGGATTCAGTTACACGTGCTGCTGGGCAGGTGCCATGTCAGAGGCAGAAACCTTTCAAGAGACTAGATGAATTACTGGATAATGCCATATATATATTTTATAGAGCTGTGCGAGATGGCCAACCATTACACTTAGTACAGATATTTAGGCAATTATTGTCCAATCAGGTAATTTTTGGCCAACAGATATTGAAATTGTTGTTATTTGACCATTTACACACACAGATATTTTGCTAGGATACAACAAATCCTTATCTTCCTCATATGTTAAGATCTTCCCTATAATGGAGTTCTTTGTCAGATAATCTTTCAGAATCTCTGCCTTGAAATTGGCATTTTTATTTTTTTATTTTTTTAAACGTGACAGTTCAATTGTCCATTTACAATCACTAGTTTAACTGAGCTGAAAACGAGGAATGAGCTTCACATCCACCCTGGTGAATGAATATGGCACAGTGCATACTACACATGTAGATCAGTAATCAATGCTTATATATGATCACTTACTACTATCTGCAGCATAACAATTAGACTAAATGATTATGTTTTTATTACCAGTTAGGGTTAAAAAGCATACAGCGCTAGATATAGTTGTTAGAACCTCAGCCATCTTATGTCATTATGAATTAGACACATTGGGCGGAATTCATTTTCAATTTTACACCACTAGTATTCTCAGAAGATAGTTACAAACCTGCAGTATATTGCTTTTTAATTCCACGTGTTACTAAAATAGTTGCAAGTGCTAAGTTTGTGCTGGCCTCACCACTTTTCTCAAAATGGGATGGAAGGGGCGTGAACAGACTACAACAATAAGATGGATTCCCTAATTCATGACAAAACATGTGCTTCATCATGAATTAAGAGAATCATCTGCAGGCAAAGTGGTCATTAAAACCAATATGCAATATGCTGGTCTTACGCTTGATTCACATCTGTGTTTGGTATTCCGTTCAGGGAGTCCTCTTGTGGACTCCCGGAACGCATTAAAAAATGGTTAGCTAAGAAATCACACGGACCCCATAGAATATAATGGGGTCCACGTGGTTTCCGCACAAATCATGCTTTCTCCATATTAGTCTATGAAGAGGGGAGGGGGGATAGAAAGGAAATTCAAATAATTGCTGCTGTTACACTCTGCTACGTAGAAAACAGAGGACCTTGACCTTCATGTATTACATAGTTGCTTGTGGCCGTATGTGGTTTCCTCTGATGGAAGCAGATCACCAGAGGTTACAGAAGCCGGACTTTTTGTGATCAGCTTGTCACTGCACTGGATTCTATTTAAAAAGAGGTTCTTCATGAGACAAACCTTCAAAAGAACATTTTTCTCTGCCATTTATTAACAGCTTTTCTGAAAAACATTCATACAGTTATATTTTACTTTTTGCATAAAAAGCTAGTCTTACCTGGCTCACAGTTACAGGAATAGCTATCCCACTCATCATTGCAATCGCTGTTGTATGGACACGGATTGGCATCACAAGGATTGTCCACTTCACAGCCACTTTCCACATTGACAAGCTCAGCTTTGTTCATGTTGAGGGTTGCTATATTTGTTGATGTTTCTCCCATTCTCACTCCCTAGAGTATATTAAAAATAAGTTTTATGTCATTGGTCATGATATGACAATGATGATTTCATGTGATGCAGTGACTCGTGATGGTAATGTTAATTAGGAAGGGTGCAAAAAAAAAAGTTTTTGGGTTTGTCTTAATGCAAATGAAGTATTCTGATCCTTTCAAAAGGCAACACAACACTGAGAATAACATCACACCAGTGAATGCAGAATTGTTTTACTATACACTGTAGTAATGGAGCAGAATTATTTAATACAGCTATTAGTACTACTTGTAAAAATACCTTCATGCAGCCAGTGAACCCCTGTGTTACATGGCCGTCTGTGCCAGACAAACCACCCACAAAGATGGCCTTCAGTTTCAAGCCTGGCAGATCATTGCCAATTTCCACAGAATTCTGTCAATACAAAGAGATAAGCAGTATGAGCAAATAGCAGTATGAGCAAATAGAAAATGTTGTGTTCTTTTGTAAAAAAGAAGACAAAATGTGAAGCAAAATTTATGCATAATGAATAAATATTTTTTTACCTGATAAACTCCATAGTCCAGATACATGATAGCCAAATACTTGATGTCCTTCCCATCCTTGGAACTCTTCAGCTCTATGAGAAGGTGATGCCATTCACCATCACTGACCCTCATCTGCTGGATCTTCATACTGGCTACAAGACTGAAGCCACTGTATACTTCAAAATCCAGATAGTTGTTCAATATCTGTTGAAAAAATATGAAATTATGTCACAACTAGTGTCATTCCTATAGCTATGTATTATTGGATTTCTTTTAATAGACCCCTATAGATCTGTTGATCAAACTGACAGCAGCAGTCTGGTAAGTACTCTTTCCACTTCACAGGCCATTTGATGTCATGTTTATTGGTCATATGGCCTTTCTGAAGGCCAGTCCCCTTCAAGTGAATGGAGTTGAGCTGCAATACCAAACACAGATGCTATACAATGTATGACGCTGTGCTTGGTGAGTAGAGAAGAGGCCACAGCTTTGGTCTCTTCAAACATCGTTGATCAGTGGGAAAGCTGGGAGTGGAACCCCATCAATATTTATGACAGATTATAAGGATATTAGGTATATCATCTATATCTTAGACTCAGAAAAACTGTTTAAGGCTAAGGCTGACGTAGTGAGCTGCAGCAAAAAACAATGCGGGAAAAACCACAGCAGCAAGGTATCATAGTTTTTCCCACCACTGCACTTTTCACACCAAGATCGCAGAGATTTCCAGGCAAAAAGTATTAAGCAAATGCGTCCAGAGGTGTTTTTAGAACTGGAAGTATGCCAACACATGGTGGTATCATGGGGGTTTTCTCATCATGTATTCCATAAAGAAGCACATCCATTAACAGACTTACTAATGTTTCTACTATCCATTATGAACAGATAAATGCTTGTGGTTAATGATTTTATGTAAGTTACATTTCTCATTCTGTCAAGACATTTAGATAGAGCTGGATAAAACTGAGAACTGGAATAAATCTGTTAATATTCGCAGTAATGCTGACGTCCCCACACCCAAAGCTGGATGTGGAATTAATTGTATCTTGTGCTGCTTATTACTAGGCCTTGCTCTTCACTTACACAGCAATATTTGGATACTCACCTGGATGTTAATCTTTGTTGAAGACCCAGCATTTGCCTGCATCAACATGCCACTAGGTTGACGCGTTCTAAACATTATCCCAATGAACCACGGCACAGACACGGTAACATCCAACTCTGTCCATATTACTATTCCATCCCCTTGGAAGTGTTGTGGAAAAGGCATAACTGAAACACATTATTAGACATTAGACAATTCAATCAACCAAAATTTAATTACTATGTTTTTATTAACCATGTTGTCTACAGAGATACAATACCATGATACCAGGAGACTAAATTACTTTAAAAAAAAGTTGAGTTCGTAATGGATTTTTTTCTTCTATGCAAGGGATTTAAATAACATAAAATAACAACAATGAGACTGCTCTAAATACACTAAAACCACTATATACATTTTAGACTAACCCTTGTGGTAATGGTAGTAATACTTGAACATACCTTGCTCACAGTTTTTCCCTCCATAATGCAAAGGACAGTCACAGTAGTAGGTGTTCCATTTATTAACACAGGTCCCCTGGTTCTGACATATATTGTTATCACAAAAGTTACGCTTTGCAGAACAACCTTTGAATGAAGTGAGGAAGATCGAGCCATTAATAAGAGGTGATATTTATATCAGCTGAATGAAACAAAGAGCCATATTAATGCAGCACAGCCTGCACTAGCCAGGTGTAGCCAATAAGTCATTTAAGAATACCCTCATTTTCTCTACATGTTACACAGCCCCATACGCCATACATAGTAATATTTAGAGATGAGCGAGTAGTATTCGATCGAATACGACTATTCGATCGAATACTCGTATCGGTCGAATGCCACACGGGAAAAATCCATTGAATTCAATGCAAAAACCTCCTTGTGCTCCTCATCCTGCTACTTCCGGAACTTGGAGGATCCAAGGTGTCGAACTTTGGTTTCCATGGAAACCGGAACAACATTCACGTTTTTTCCCATAGACTATAATAGGATTCGATATTCGAACGAACACTACTCGCTCATCTCTAGTAATATTCAGTGAGAGGCAGAAACAGTTCTCAATACAGAAGTAAAGCAAAGTGAAAAAATGCAGGATTTCACAGAAAGGAGACAAAATTTGTTAATAAAGTATATTACAAAATGTATTAGTAACACAAATACTGCCAGAAAATGAAAAGTTGCCAAAAAGTTTAGCTATGCTTTAAAGGTCCCTGTTGTGGTGCCCTCGACCAACAAAAACCAAGGGAACATGTTCCAGGTGCCCGCTGCCCAACTGAAAAATGCTCAAAACACTGGCAAGCTGTCCCCTGTTCAGTTTCCCCGGGGTTTAGGACAGAATCCCCAGGGCGGACAGCGGTGGTAGTGTGAACGTCCCCTAAAACCAATTTAACAGAATTCAAAACCTTGCACCAACAATTAAGTACCTGGTAAAGTGCCATTGTTGGCTATAAAACTAGCCATGTCTATGGGTCTACTGTCTATTGTTAAATTCCTCATGCAGCCAATGAACTGTCTGTTCTGTACAGGGAAGTCTTCAGGCAAATCCGGAACGCCTCCTAGCAAAAGTGGCCCAGTTAAGTCAAGAGACCTTGAAAAAAAAAACAAGTTGTACATTACAAACATGGCAACTTATTCATCCCATTAAGAAAATGTTTTACAATGATACATTTGTCACTGACCAATACTAAAGTATTATGGATTATGGTAAATACTTGACCAATAAAAATATTAACTTACTTCTTGGACCCACTTTGGGTCCCCTGGGCAGCACATGTGTAGTTCTTGATAACGTTCCCAAACCTTATAGCTACAGCAGTGTCACAGTCATCTACAGTCACTACAGCCACCTTCTCTCCGGATGGACCATGAGGAATACCCAGCCTTCCAATATTGGGCTTGAAGAAAATACACTCATATTAGTTACACTGCATGACAAGTTGTAAATTATACCTTCAACTACACTACAATATACAGTACAATGTAGGATAGGAGAAAACTTATGCAAAATACAAGTCATTTGTATTTAAATATTACAATACATTGTCTATATCAACATTTGACCCAAGCATGGCTAAGTATAGTTTAACTAACTAACTAACTTGGCTCCTGTAGCTGTTAAACTGGGTGTGGACAATGTTTTCTTAGGTAAGTACCGGCCAGTAATACACTGTTTCTTTCAGTGCAATTGTTGGATTTACGCTGATGTTATCGTCTCTGTAAAGCAAGTTTTATATGTGCCGCTGGTGGCTCAGCAGCCATGACAGTTAGTGAGCCACCTATATGTCACACTTTAAAGACCAGGGACAGTGCTTTATAGATGTGACTATCACAGTATCATTATTTACGACAGCTAAAAATAATATGATAGTCTCCAGGGACAGATTACCACAACTTTCCTAATAGTGACACTTGAATGTATATATGCCAAATATGCCAATATGTCATCATTTACATGCACAAAAATAAGACGTACTGAAAATAGAATTTAACTATAATTGTAATAGACATCAATTTTTTACTTTTCACTATTACAAATTTTACAGAACACCAAGGAAATGTTCAAGAGAGATCAGACTGGGGTAGAGATTCAGCAGAGCAGCAGGTCGGACTGGAGGGTTTGTATATTGAAACTACCAACAAAAGATGCAATATTGCATTTCAAGGCTGACCTACAGCTAGCAAGTATCATATCAGCTCCAGAAACTCATCTTCTCGCTGCAATGCTTGTCCACTGTCTTTATTATTATTATTTATTTATATTCTTTATAGCATGAGATACAAAGCAATTTGTATTTTCACCAGACACCTCCATTGTGTGACTATTGATAAGACATTATGGATCCCTATGCATGCCTGCTTCTTACTGTATTATTTACGTTTCACAATGACGGAAATAGGTGCGTAGACCTTACGTAAGAATGCTAAAAACTAGCTTTCACATTGAGTACGGTGACATTAATCTCATGGTAGCACAAACTAAGCAGTAAGATTCAAGTGAACTAAAACCAGGTCGGAGGTATATTAAATACATGGATTCATATATATATATATACTAGAGGGAGGACCCGGCTTCGCACGGGTATATTACATTTTATGTTTGTGTAGTGGCCCCATAAGAAATGTCCAATTTTGCACTGATGTATTTTGTATGTGGTTTGTGTGTATGTCCATAAGCGTCATGTGATTATGTGTATCTCATTTTGGATATCAGTGAAAAACCTGTGATCAGTTGTTATGGATACCTGGAGTAAAGCTGTATCTAATCCTTCCCCGTGTAGTACTGTGTTTAGACTCAAGTATCTAATCCTTGTAGGTGTGGTACTGTGTGCAGATGCACATATCTAATCCTCCGGCGTGTGGTACTGTGTGCAGATGTGTGTATCTAATCCTTCCCCGTGTGGCATTGTGTGAAGAGGCACGTATCTAATCCCCCGGTAAGTGAAACTGTGTGCAGACGTGCATATCTAATCTTACGGCATGTGGTACTATGTGCAGACGCGTGTATCTAATCCTCTGGAGTGTGGTACTGTGTGCAGACAGGTGTATCTAATCCTCTGGCATGTGGTACTGTGTGCAGATGCACGTATCTAATCCTCCCCCGTGTGGTACTGTGTGCTGAGACGCGTATCTAATTATCTGGCATGTGGTACTGTGTGCAGAGGCATGTATCTAATCCTCCAAAGTGTGGTACTGTGTTCAGACGCACGTATCTAATCCTCCCCTGTGTGGTATTGTGTGAAGAGGCGCGTATCTAATCCTACGGCATGTGGAACTGTGTGTAGACGCACGTATCTAATCCGACAGTATGTGGTACTGTATGCAGACGTGTGTATGTAATCCTATGGCGTGTACAACTGTGTGAAGATGTGCGTATCTAATCGTCTGACATGTGGAACTGTAAGCAGACGTGCGTATCTAATCCTACGACATGTGGTACTGTGTGCACACGTGCTTATCTAATCCTCTGGTGTGTGGAACTGTGTGCAGATGTGCGTAGCTAATCCTCTCCTGTGTGGTATTGTGTGATGAGGCGTGTATCTAATCCTACGGCGAGTGGAACTGTGTGTAGACGCGCGTATCTAATCCTACGGCATGTGGTACTGTGTGGAGATGCGCGTATCTAATCCTCTTGCGTGTGGTACTGTGTATTGAGACGGGTATCTAATTCTCTGGCTTGTGGTACTGTGTGCAGAGGCTTGTATCTAATCCTCCAAAGTGTGGTACTGTATGCAGACACACGTATCTAATCCTTCCCTGTGTGGTATTGTGTGAAGAGTCACATATCTAATCCTACGACATGTGGAACTGTGTGTAGACGCGCGTATCTAATCCTTTGGCGTGTGGTACTGTGTGCAGAGGCATGTATCTAATCCTCCAAAGTGTGGTACTGTATGCAGACACACGTATCTAATCCTCCCCTGTGTGGTACTGTGTGAAGAGGTGCGTATCTAATCCTACGGCATGTGGAACTGTGTGTAGATGCGCGTATCTAATCCTACAGCATGTGGTACTGTGTGCAGACGCGTGTATCTAATCCTCTATGTGTGGTACTGTGTGCTGAGACGCATATATAATTCTCTGGCTTGTGGTACTGTGTGCAGAGGCATGTATCTAATCCTCCAAAGTGTGGTACTGTATGCAAACACATGTATCTAATCCTCCCCTGTGTGGTATTGTGTGAAGAGGCATATATCTAATCCTACGGCATGTGGTACTGTGTGCAGACGCGCGTATCTAATCCTCTGGCGTGTGGTACTGTGTGCAGATGCGCGTATCTAATCCTCTGGCATGTGGTATTGTGTGCAGATGCGCGTATCTGATCCTCCCCTGTGTGGTACTGTGTGCAGATGCACATATCTAATCCTCTGGCATGTGGTACTGTGTACAGATGTGCTTATCTAATCCTCCCCCGTGTGGTACTGTGTGCTGAGACATGTATGTAATTCTCTGGCTTGTGGTACTGTGTGCAGAGGAATGTATCTAATCCTCCAAAGTGTGGTACTGTGTGCAGACACACGTATCTAATCCTCCCCTGTGTGGTATTGTGTGAAGAGGTGCGTATCTAATCCTACGGCATGTGGAACTGTGTGTAGACGCGCGTATCTAATCCTACGGCATGTGGTAGTGTGTGCAGACGCGTGTATCTAATCCTCCCTGTATGGTACTGTGTGCTGAGACGTGTATGTAATTCTCTGGCTTGTGGTACTGTGTGCAGAGGCATGTATCTAATCCTCCAAAGTGTGGTACTGTGTGCAGACACACGTATCTAATCCTCCCCTGTGTGGTATTGTGTGAAGAGGCGCGTATCTAATCCTACGGCATGTGGAACTGTGTGTAGATGCACGTATCTAATCCTACGACATGTGCAACTGTGTGTAGATGCACGTATCTAATCCTACGGCATGTGGTACTCTGTGCAGATGTGCATATCTTATGCTCTGGTGTGTGGAACTATGTGCAGATGCGTGTATCCAATCTTTTGGCATGTGGTACTGTGTGCAGACGCATGTATCCAATCCCCCGGCGTGTGGTACTTTGTGCAGACACGTGTATCTAATCCTTCGGCATGTGGAACTGTGTGCAGAAGCGCGTATTTAATCCTCTGGTTTGTGGGACTGTGTGCAGACGCATGTATCTAATCCTCTGGCGTGTGATACTGTGTGCTGATCTGTGTATCTAATCCTCTGATGCATGTATCTCAGTTTGGATATCAGTGTTGGGTTGTGTATGTGGAGTGACCATGTGTATTGCAGTTGGAATATGAGTGAAAGACTTGCAGGTTTGTACTGGCTAAGGGGGGGGGGTGGCATTGTGTTTGGAATGCTGTATCTCAGCAACGGTACGTCCGAGCGAGTTGGAGTCTTGTCTTAAACCTTCCCGGATATCTGAAGTATCTCTGTACCAAATTTGGTGAAGATCAGTCCAGTCGTTTGGTTCGTATTAGAGCACAGACAGACAGACAGACAGACAGAAATTCATTTTTATAATATAGGGAGATACACACACACACACACACACACACACACACACACACACATATATATGTTTGTGTGTGGATTACTGCCACTGAGTGTCTAAGCTCTGCCTTGATAGAACAAGTAGCAGTACCAGGCACATGAATGAAATGTACAGGGAACAATGATCTCCTTTTATAGTACATGACTAGGAGGAACAGGACCTCTCTAATAGTCACGCTCTGTAGTTTCTGTGCTGCCCCTACCTGCATTTCAGGTAATACAGAGCAAAGTGTTCAGGTAATTGTTTTCTTCCTCTGTACAGGGAGATTTGGCATTCTTGTAGGAAAGGTGTAAAATAAACTGCTTAACATAAAGCATGGTCACAACAAAACAAATTCGCTTCACGGATTATTATTGCATTTAATAAGATTTTCCAGTTTTATGTAAATTGAAGCTTATTCATTCCATAATGGGGAATGCTGCTTTCTAATATACTTGAGAGCTTACAATAAAACAGGCTAGGTAAAGTGTAAAAAACCTGCAGACTATGTTTAGCTCACAGAGCATTGCACGTACATATTACTGTTGTAACAATAGACACAAAGAGGTGCTGAAAAATAGTATGTGACTGATAAAACAAAGGATATTAGGTTAATATGTGGTTTTGAGTACAATTAGAAATCTCCACTAAAATATTTATTCAGTTAATAGACATTCACTAGCGTCATACTGAGCCAGTGATGCCACCAGTATTTTTGTTGTTTTTAATAAAACCTATAGGAATAGACCACTACTGGCCAAAAATGACATGACATTATTAGTTCTAGTATAAAGTTCACTTGTTGTCTGTATAAACAGGATGTAAAATTAGAATAGTTCTGCCAGGAAAATGGAAATGGCCAAACAAGTTTATGTTATGATGAAAAAGAGGTGTCAGGTCAAGCAGCCATGTGTAGTACAGTCAGGCTGAATTCCTCTGTACAGGGGATTAGTACCAGATCTACAATTGGTCACATGCAGTAAACTAAATGTCCTACGATTCATCTAACCCACGATTGAATATGTTAACATACTCTAACATGGTATAAAAACATTCACGGAAAGAGGATGGTAAGAAGCTTCTATTTATTAACACTGAAGTGAATGAGGACAGAGGTAAATGGAATATCTTTACTTTTATACCCACTAATAAAGGAGACTTATTAATGTTTATAAAGACCCTATATAAAGCTGCTTTTTTTTGTTGCAAATGTTGCAGTGTTCTTTCTAAGCCAAGCCAGGAGTGGGTTCAGCAGAAGGTAGAAGTATAAGGACTTCCTATATATTTCCCATTCCTTCTATAGCCCCTTCTTCATTTGGCTAAAAAAACCACAGCAAAATCTGCAACCAAAAAGGCCGCTTTTCTGCAACGTAGAGCCAGGTCTAATGTGTGTTGTTTGGATTCTCTGATGATCCATTACTCCTATACAATCTTATTACATCATTAATCATTTTATATACAAGAGAATGTACAAAGTTACTGAGTTGGTAAAGCAGTAAGATTTGTTCTGAGCATCAGCCAATGTGGTAAATGTGGAAGATTAGGAAATCTGCCTCAATCAGGCAATTTGTTCACCTATTATTATTACAAATACACTAAAGGCGAATCTCAGAGCTGAGGAATATTTATTTTAACGGAATACAAGTCAGAAAATCTGAATGAAGGGGGGGGTCACTGTATCACTTGTTATAATACAGAAATGTGGTAGTAATGCTAAAATAAAATGTTTAGTTTTCCATAGTCTGTATATGAATTCAAAAAACTTTGTAGTTGATAATAGAACAGGAAGACGAGCGGGATACTTGGCAGGCAGGACACAGAAGTGTGGAGATCCGTCCTGTCTCCAGAGTTAAGACAATCTGCTTATTAGTTGTCCAATCATCCCTGGAGAATAATTTCATTAACCTGTTGGCCTCAGCCCAACAATCCAATAGATAGCATGAGGGAAACTCATTTCTAAGGCATTCCCTTCCTGCTTCATTGCTCACAAGACCTTATTACCTTTTATGTGATTTTAGATGCTAAAATACATTAACCCTTTTTTTATATATACAAAAATATTTTACACCACACAAATGCAGTTCAACAATAAAACACATTGTGCGAAGAATTTGTAACTAACTTTGGCAGTGTAGAAGTCTGTGACATAAAACAGACCGTATGTTTAAGCTATACAAGAATCCAGCATTACTTGCTGATAATTGGATATATGAAGATTAGAAAATATTCCTCCTAATACCAGGTACAGTATATCCATCCTCCTGCTGGTCCATGCACAGCTCAACAGTATCAATTTAATAGCTTTGACCTTCCTAATCTTCTGGATGAAGACTGGCACGTACAGACTGAGTATCCTAATTTGTTTCAATATGGAACACTTTATGGGCAATTATAAGGACTACTAGTGAATGTGAAATCTATAAACAAGCAAAAGATAAAAGTGGGTGGCATTTATCCAAGGTGTACTAAAAACTTGTTAGTTTATTGCATCTTCGAATAAAAGCATTAAAGCAGGAGAGATCCATGCTAGATGTAAAACCGACAATCGTTTCGCACCTCACGGGTGATTTTTCAAGCTTGATATAGACCAAATGTGAAATCTATACCCAATAAATAAGAAGTCACAGCTATACTTTCTGCTGTACATGATACAATGTATATAGCTTTATTGCACCGTTATGTTATTAGCCTGTAAGGCTAGGCCCTCACTCCACCGGCAACTGGCACATCATGTTCTTGTTTTCTTAGGTAACCTATAGTTCCTCTAGGTGTAAGGGGTAACTGCTACCTATGAGAACCCTAAAGCTTTGCTACTATCATCCAGCAGGTGATAAAGTGAAGGTGACCAAGATAACTCCCATATAGCTAAATGTCACAAAAATACTTTTCAGCAGACGACAGCACCAGGAGTTGTTTTTTTTAAGGGGCAAATATTATTTTGCACTTTTATATAGCATTATAACTGCAAAATTATCCACAAATTCACAAGAAACTGCCATCATTACCTTATTAAGGGGAGAAAGGGGACGCTGTGACCCTTTCAGGTATGGCTCCTATACGCAGGTTGCTACACAGTTGTTGTCCTGACTTTGTATTATTGTCTTCTTAAATCATGTTTAATCAGCAAAAGCTACAAAATGTTTAATCTTCGGGTAAAAAGTGAAAATTGATACTGGGAGATGCAAGTTATCCATAAGAACATCACTGGTATGTAATCTACCTGAAGGCATGACCAGCAAATCACTCACATACTACAAGACAATGATAAAGGTGGCCTACTTTGTCCTTCGCTGTATCTGCAGTAAAAAAAAATAGAACCTGGCCAATTTGTCAAAATGGAATTTAGCAAAGTGACTTATCAGAGAAATATTTAATATGACTGATGTGCTTGTCAACAACAAGTTAGTCGCAGGTGACGGCCTTTGACTTACTTTCTTACAATCCCCGATGATCAGATGTGATTGGCAGAAAACTCCCAATGAGTTACTGGGAGGCGCAGCAACGAGTAGCTTCTCTATGTATTGAATTACCCCCTCGGAGCGCTCATCTGGCTTAGCTGTGTTTCAGCTTGCTGAGCAGCCAAAGGTCTAGGACATACATGTAAGAACCCCAAACCTGGAATGCTTCCAAATCTACATAAACTCATCAGTAAAACACGCACATGTGATACCACAGAATGCACAGCTTGCCATATACTTTCATACTCGCAACTCTTTGAACCCACTTAAATGATGTTACTCTTACTGCACACTAGAAGTTCTACTTAATAGACATGACTGCCCTTTCTATAGAAAGGAATCATAGCCCAGGAAGCATGTTAGCAGAAAGTCAATAGACCTAATGTATATGGAAACACAGAGCTATACATATGAAACTGTAATGCAATAGACATTGTCTTTCTATGCTACAGTGACTGTCGTGAAAAACACATGAAACGGTAAATCCATGATTTCAGAAGACATAACAAAGGATGGATATAATACATTTGAGGCCATTTCATTGTCAATAAATAAATCCTGAAAAGGATTGTTCAGTTTCACACAATATAGAGAGACAAATGTTATTGTTTGTATAATGAAAAGTTATACAATTTTCCAATATATTTTCTGTATCAAATTCTCTGTTTTTTTTTGGATCTCCCCTTGCTGTTGTTCAATTTGCTTTAACATTTTTATTTTGTAAATCATTTTTTTTTTCTATGCGGCTCTTTCAACGAAAAAAAAAAGTTATGGTTTTTGGATGTGGGGAGTCAAAAACCTAAATCGAAAAATGCATGTGATATGTATGGTCAGCTTTACTGGTGAAAACATCGCTCCAGGCAGATAAAGGAGCTGCTCCGTTCTAGACAAACTTTGAGAGACAGATGTTATTGGTTAAATAATGAAAAATTTCCAATATACTTTCTGTATCGATTCCTCATGGTTTTCTAGATCTATGCTTGCTGTCACTCATTCTGCTTACTTCTAGTAAGTGGATAAAAATCAGTCCATGGTCCTTCATCTTTTGCTTCTTGTGTATTCTATATAGACTTTAGCAAGGGTGATGTGGTTATGTAAAAAGGGAAAAAGTCTTAATATTAGAATTGGACAGACCGACAGACCGACATCGATGGGTATGATCGCTATAAAACAATTGTAGCGTGTTACACTAAGGTGTAGGCTAGCTGTCATCCTCAGCTATATTTGTATTGAGGGCCTAGTGAGACCTGTCATCTAAGGTGTCACAGACCTGTTGATCTTGAGAAGAAAAAAAATGATACTTTTGCACGCTATAAATTGTTCAGAGGTAATTAACTTCAAACAAGGCAAAAACCAAGGCATGTGTTTGCCTGCTAGGTTGTATTTAATTCACAGTGTTCATGTAGACTACAGGGTGATGTTTTGTCTCATTGTTATTCTAGCTTGTTATGACAACACCAAAGCTAAAAATCTAAAGGTAAATCCCTAAGACAGACAGAAAAAATAGAATTATTGGTGCAGTGGGTGCTGATGTGATTGCAGTTATTGTAGTTAGGAAAGGATTGCAACACAGGCTTAAAAATGCCTAGGCGTTATAGAGTATATCTCATCTCTGTAGGACCACCAGCGATCAGTATGATCAGCTGTAGTTAATAGGGGCACAATGATTATTTTTCTTTGACTCATTATATTGTCTGAAAGACCATTCCCTTAATAGTAACATTTGTCTACTTGCAGTGTCTTTCCTAATCCTGCTTTCACCTTCTTCAGTAATTCCACAATGACGCTCAGACTTCTTTTTTTCTAGAATGGATTGTTGTGTAAAGAGGAGATCTCTGCCTGCAGATATTGGAATACCACATGACCTCAGATTCATCCACATGCTGCCCCCCCCCCACTTCCCATATTCTTCTCTTCTGTGTTCTGTGACAATGTCTCCCTGCTTCTTATATAATGTGCTCCCTACAGCACACGTTTTTCACATCATAGTTCTCCCCTTCCTGACAGTTTGGTCACCACGTCCCCATTACCTTCCCCAGTTGTGGTGATATCAACCTCACAGTCTAAGATCTCTTTCTTAGCACATTTTATAGTTACATAGTATCTTACATAGTATATTTAGATATATACTTTGCCACTATTAGTGTTATACCTGAAAACAGAGCAAAAGTGCTTTTTGATCTTTACCCAAAACTCGAAAAATGTTTAATCATCTGACAAACAGATTACACAGTGCTGTGATCTAATGACATTAGCCTGGTATTTGCTATATGCTTGTGGGGCTGTCTGAGAGCCAAGTGCCTATGTAAGGAATTCTCACATAGTATTCAGAATAACTCAAGAAACCGACTGCACCATATAAGGATGGCAGCTGGTTATAATGATAAATTGCCAAACGAATCTGAAATCTAAACAGTGAAAAGACACTGGCAGGAAGAAGCGTCTGTCACCCCACTCCTGCTGTCTTCTACAGGTCCTTTGGACTTCAGCTGCCCTGCAATCCACATAGCATCTGTAGCAGAATAATAATGTCTCTTATCATATAGAGACTATCACTATGCTGATCAGTAGAAGGAAATGCAAAGGAGTTCCTACATGAGAAATCAATTTCAAGGTCACATATATCACTCAAAAGCAGCCGCAGACACGTACTTATATGATCAGATTTGACAGAAAATATCTTAACGCCTGTTTTGTATAGCTGCCTGCTGAAAATGTAGATGATGTCTTAGTAACAATAGTAATTGTCATTACTTCTACTTTAAGGGTATGTCCACATTAGATGTAAATGGTACAGAAATAAAATACAAGACATATGGAGCCTGCAACAGATTTCCCGATATGTACACTACGTAAATTGCCATGCCGTTATCAATTTCATGTAGTGTGCAGATGAGGTTTTCACAATCTGAATGGAAAATCTTTGGTGTATCTGCCAAGTGTGAACATACCCTTAATTATTGCACAATGGAGGTATTCTGGATTATGTTTCTACGCATGTATTTGTTGCTCTAAAAACACAAGGCATCCTACAGCCAATACACTGTGCTACAGCCCTTTTAACTCCTGCAGATATAACCAAACACCTCTGTCACCATCTTAGATTTTTATGTAGAATCAGGATATCTTCAAAAAGAAATTGTTTTCTATATTTTCTTTAATATTGTAGACAAAGAACTGCAATACAAAATTATTACAAATTGATCACTGTTGATAAAGGCATCCTGCCATGTTCACCGTGGATCAGTAGAAAACAGTGACACCTGTAATTTTTGTAATCTATAACCAGAAAGAGTCAATATTGGAACCAAAGGGAGTCACCAGAATAAATGTCATCATAACTGTCCTTAGATGGTGCATTTAAAATGGTAAATGGTAGAAGGTGTCTGATTATTAACAGCAGCATGAAGGGAGTTGTAGCCTTAAGTGTATGGTGCATCTGAGGACATCTGAATATTGCTACTGTACATTGTGAAAGGATGACAAGCAGAGCGCTGGTGTCCGGATAGATCAGCCCCAGGTTTTTGACCTGTGTGTGGTCCAGGGCAGGTCTTGAGTATGCCTCAGCCCAGGTGTGGGTCCTAGGTCCGTTACTGGGTCATAAAAGGCTGAAGAGCCTGCACTTCAGGGCAGGTCCTCGGAGCGAGAGGAGGCGCCTGGGTCTGTCCAGGAATACGGAGAGTCTGGTGAGAATTAACTTTACTGTTTTCTTTGTTTGTGTGGCCGGAAGTAAGTCACACATATAGTTAGCCTAATTCTGTACTAGTTAGAGCTCAGACGAGCAGGAGTTTTGTTTTGCCTTTTGCCTGAAGTTAAGGCAGTATTTTATTTGACTTATTTTTGTACCTGACGTGAAGGTTTATATATTTTGCTGTTTTTTCTAAATAAACCTGTTCGCACCTGACATTGTGTCCCTGTCTCTGACTGATTTGGTCTGCACCATTGCTTCTCCTGAGCTGCTTTTCCCACAACATACAATAGATAGCAATCCTTGAAAATTAATATGAAAATTATTAACTAGGAAAATTTGACATTCCTCTCAACCAATTTTGTCTATGCAACCATCCAGGAATAGAGAAATACATGAAAAGATGGACGTGCAAAACTGCTAGCTAGACACCTGTTATCATAACAGTCTATCATTCCAGCATCTTCTCACTATTCATAGTGCTGGATCACCTGAAAACTAACACATATGTAGAGCTTTTCTATGTGCAATCTGTCTCTGAACCGCTGGGCTGTGTCGCTGAATTTTTAATCAATTGGATCAGCATAAAAATTAGTACTGTCATTGTATTCCTATAGAGAGGCTCATATGTCCTGTGCTATTTGCATGTGTACAAAGAGCAATGAGCGAAGGCAGTGTCATTAGTGGTCTCAGGAAGTCACCCCGAGAGAGCCCGCACAGGTCTCCTTTGTAGTGCATATGCCTGGTGCACACAATAACCCAGTAGGCATTTGAGTAGAAAAGTGAATTAAACATCTGAAGCCTCTTAGGATTCAGGTCAATGAATTACATGCAATTGGTCAGCTCATTGTCCACTTTACTGCATCACTGGCTTTGTACTAGAGAAATTTATTACATTTATTTTTCCTTTTATTTTTCATTTTATAGTTGATATGATTCACAAACAAGATGATATTTTATCTATATACACATAAAATATGGAAAAAGATCATATGTAATATTTTGTTTATATGAAATTCAGAGCTTATAGAGTGAAAACCATTACATATAGCCCAGTGACCCCAGTCAGACCCCTACTGTGCCTAACAGGATTGTCTTCTTTTC
This sequence comes from Leptodactylus fuscus, assembly GCF_031893055.1. Taxonomy (NCBI): domain Eukaryota; kingdom Metazoa; phylum Chordata; class Amphibia; order Anura; family Leptodactylidae; genus Leptodactylus; species Leptodactylus fuscus. Next base: position 121,001,953 of record NC_134269.1, read on the forward strand.
AAAAACCCTGTGATGTAATGTATTGGCTAAAGATTTACCATAACAATAGATCAATATCATGCATAATAATAGAAAGAAAAAAGTAAAAGGATAAGGTGATAAAGGGAAAGTGTTGCCAGGAAATTACCTATAGTTTAAATCCCATTTTTATATTAATCATACTTTTAAGAATTTTTGGTGATGTTATTATTAACTTCCCAAAAATCCTAAAAATCTTGCAAATCCAAGTCTTGTCACTAAGCCTAGTTTGTGATATCCTCTCTTCTGGAGATGAACCATAAGGCATAGAAACAATGATATTAAGCAGACTCTATTGACTTCTTTGGGAGAGTTCTCTAGGCATGCTGTGTGACCTCTGCAGAGGTCATTGTGCAGAGAGGGGAGTGGATAAGCTGTAAAATCTCCTATTGTGACTGGTAGATTCTGTGTCTTATCTACATATACAGTCCTATGAAAAAGTTTGGGCACCCCTATTAATCTTAATCATTTTTTGTTCTAAATATTTTGGTGTTTGCAACAGCCATTTCAGTTTGATATATCTAATAACTGATGGACACAGTAATATTTCAGGATTGAAATGAGGTTTATTGTACTAACAGAAAATGTGCAATATGCATTAAACCAAAATTTGACCGGTGCAAAAGTATGGGCACCCTTATCATTTTATTGATTTGAATTCCCCTAACTACTTTTTACTGACTTACTGAAGCACAAAATTGGTTTTGTAACCTCAGTGAGCTTTGAACTTCATAGCCAGATGTATCCAATCATAAGAAAAGGTATTTAAGGTGGCCAATTGCAAGTTGATCTCCTATTTGAATCTCCTCTGAAGAGTGGCATCATGGGCTACTCAAAACAACTCTCAAATGATCTGAAAACAAAGATTGTTCAACATAGTTGTTCAGGGGAAGGATACAAAAAGTTGTCTCAGAGATTTAACCTGTCAGTTTCCACTGTGAGGAACATAGTAAGGAAATGGAAGACCACAGGGACAGTTCTTGTTAAGCCCAGAAGTGGCAGGCCAAGAAAAATATCAGAAAGGCAGAGAAGAAGAATGGTGAGAACAGTCAAGGACAATCCACAGACCACCTCCAAAGAGCTGCAGCATCATCTTGCTGCAGATGGTGTCACTGTGCATCGGTCAACAATACAGCGCACTTTGCACAAATAGAAGCTGTATGGGAGAGTGATGAGAAAGAAGCCGTTTCTGCACGTACGCCACAAATAGAGTTGCCTGAGGTATGAAAAAGCACATTTGGACAAGGCAGCTTCATTTTGGAAACAAAAATTGAGTTGTTTGGTTATAAAAAAAAAGGCGTTATGCATGGCGTCCAAAAAGAAACAGCATTCCAAGAAAAACACATGCTACCCACTGTGAAATTTGGTGGAGGTTCCATCATGCTTTGGGGCTGTGTGGCCAATGCCGTCATCGGGAATCTTGTTAAAGTTGAGGGTCGCATGGATTCCACTCAGTATCAGCAGATTCTTGAGAATAATGTTCAAGAATCAGTGACGAAGTTGAAGTTACGCCGGGGATGGATATTTCAGCAAGACAATGATCCAAAACACCGCTCCAAATCCTCAGGCATTCATGCAGAGGAACAATTACAATGTTCTGGAATGGCCATCCCAGTCCCCAGACCTGAATATCATTGAACATCTGTGGGATGATTTGAAGCGGGCTGTCCATGCTCGGCGACCATCTAACTTAACTGAACTTGAATTGTTTGTCCAAAATACCTTTATCCAGGATCCAGGAACTGATTAAAAGCTACAGGAAGCGACTAGAGACTGTTATCTTTGCAAAAGGAGGATGTACTAAATATTAATGTCACTTTTCTGTTGAGGTGCCCATACTTTTGCACCGGTCAAATTTTGGTTTAATGCATATTGCGCATTTTCTGTTAGTACAATAAACCTCATTTCAATCCTGAAATATTACTGTGTCCATCAGTTATTAGATATATCAAACTGAAATGGCTGTTGCAAATACCAAAATATTTAGAACTAAAAATGATTAAGATTAATAGGGGTGCCCAAACTTTTTCATAGGACTGTACATGATAGATGTGATCATAAGGTGCCAAGTGAGGTGGCAGCTGCAAAGAAATCACCTACAGAAAACAGGAAGTGTCAGTACATTATTTGGCTTAGCAGCCAGAGTCAGAACTGCATAATTTATTTATTTTTTCAAATATAGAAAATATGAACATTTTTTGAAGAACCTCACCAAAAGTAATTTAGAAATATTTTTAATAAAAAAACTTGATTAAAAAATTGATCATTTTCTGGCGACACATTCCCTTTAAGTATTACACGTTACATACATATCACTGTCTTATATTTATTCCCTGTATTTATTTTCTTAAATAGATGGTCTTGTCGTGCCACATTTCTTTGCAAATCTGAGAACATGTGAAAGAGTAAAAATGGTCACATTTGTAAGTTTTTGTAGATTATTTATGACAGGTGAAAGACACATTACATAATGATACGCATTGAGACAAGAAACACATTTGTGCAGTGGTCATACATGAACCTTCAAGGGTAAAACATGATCTATGGCCTGCAGGCTGGACAGGTCAACTACCGGTATGTCCAAAATATCAAACTATTTTTTTTTCTTTTGTGTAATGGCTTGAGAAGAACTGCTATAGACTATTTAGTTACTGAACATACCTAACAGTGTATACAGGTGGTAGTACAGGGCAGAAATAAACTATATTACTGTTTGCTGTAAACTGTCACTGAAAAATGGGTTCTGGACACAAACCGGATGACATGCGCTTGGGATGTGCCCAAAAACCACACTGATCTTGGTTTTCTAATGACGGCAGCCAAAATGGGTTCACATGTAGAGGTAGCATACACATGTTATCATTGTGACATACCTTGACTTTGCCAAGCAGTTTTTGGCCATATGTTTTTTTTTATAGGTAGGCATGTTTTAAAAAATATATTTCACCCGTGAAAACAGTTCAGCAGCCAATAACTGCAGAAAAGTACTGCAACAATTTGAGGTAAAACTCTTGTATTTCTGGTGCAGTAATTGCCCACCGATATGATAACACTATGTGTGTATTCGTCCTAAGCAGCATATTGTAATAACTAATGTCTCTTAGCGGAAATAGACACCATCCAAGGAGTTGTAACCCAGAAGCCTACCTTGAGACAGCTCCATTGATAGTAGAAGCTAAGAGTGGAGACCCAGCAGATCCCTGGGCTCTATAAATCTGCATGTTCAACACACAACTATTGTCTCACATGCAGTATAAGGAACATGCTTCAAAGCAACATTGAATAAAGCACTTTATTTCCCATTGCAGTTCCCTCTTCACTTTATAACACAGTCCACACTGAGAATAAGATGGCTTTACAGCAGCAAGCTCTCATAGGATGAGACAAGTTACAATGACCTCATTTTGTGGATAAAGTTGCTAAGAGACAAATGGGATATTCCTTTAAAAAAGGCTTTCATGGTTCATGGCTGCATTTGTCCCTCAAAAGTCAATAGGCAGAGACAGTGCCCTCACAACTGAAAAGCTGTGAATAGAAAGTGTAAAAGTAAAAAAAAACCAAAAAAAAAAAAACCAATTTCCTCCATTTATGAGGCATAGAAAGAAAGTGCAGGATGCAAAATCAAGTATTTCTTCAGGGACATTGTAGCCTAAAGCTTCACTTAGTCAATGCTGTGTTATTTTTACTAGACAATGAGGAAGATTTAATATAACACATACTCAAGAAAATTGTCATGGTAGTGGCACATTTCTGGTGCATGGCTCACATTTGCCCCAACAAGGCCTCACTTTGTAGCTTTTCCACCCTACTTGCCCTTTTTTAAGACACAGGGTGCAGCAGGGCGTGAATCAAGGTGGGCATCAGCTCAGGCCCAGTTCACATCTGCATTCTGCCCAGTCGTTCCCATATCCACATGAAATGTGCAGAGAGTAAAGACTTTTCGCACCGCATGTTTTGTGCGGAAACCACTAGGGGTTCAGTCTAGGGGGTCCACTGGTTTCCTAAGGTAACCAGTTTTTTATGTGGATAAGGTTTCCGCTTGGGGGATCCCAAAGCGAACTCCATGAACAGAAACCCGAACGCAGATGTGAACCGGGCCTCAGTCTGTCTGGTTTATTATAACTCATGTTAAAAAACTGAGACCTGTCACCTCTCCCGACATGTATACCATAATAAATAATTGTACTGCCCTTTAAGATTTAGTTCACATCAGTACTGGAGTTTCTGTTTGAATGTCCACCTGGAATTGATGGATGAAAAAAGCGGACTTTTTCTTTTGCCAGTTTCAGGTTTAAAACAAAGGACACCAGATGGATCATATTATAGTCAAAGGGGTCCCCAGGCTCCGTGTGTAACTGCTAATACAGCGGTCTGTCTGTCCATTGTTGTAGTCCTCTGAAGGACTAGATCAAGGGACAGGCCAACGCAAGTGTGACTCTAGTGTAAGTAACAAAAGGCAAAATAGAATTCATATACGTAATGACTGGAAATAATGTTACTTCTCATGTCCACATACACATATAACAGTTTATCCTACAAAGTCACCTGAAACAACAGATACACTACTGTGTGGCAATGAATAAAAAGTACCTAAAGTCAAGGACCAGTGACCGCCAGTGAAACTTACTTAACTTGCACTAATTAAAAAATATTCTGAAGAATTAGCAAAAGCTCATTTTCAAAGGCTATTGTGGTTTAATATAGCGCACAGTACAAAGACCTGCTACTAGGGGTTGTACTCAAATCACTTGGGACTGCAGCCCACTGACCTGGAGGAAAATAGAACAAGAAAAAATGTCAATTAAACACTAGGGACCGAACATTCCAGAAACATTACCAGCTCTCTCCATATGTACAGGAGTAACACTATACACAGGCAATGCCTAGTTAATACGCCAGTGAAACCTGAGCGGCCTATTTACGAGCCCTGGCACACCTTTTGTTCACCTTTCCCGCATCATCCCAGTCCTTAGCTTTCAGCTTATTGTTCAGCATGAAACGAAACGCACAGCCACCATCAACCTTTCCTGTGTGTCAAAAACCAGACAAATTTTCGAGACACTTCAGTATGCCAGCAGGTTCAGCAAGGTCTTGGCTTTTTACAACCAATCATATTAAAAAAATAACTTTCCTTGACAACACTTTTTACATCATGTATATGCATCCTAGCTACTTAGATTAAGAAAGATAAATGTATGTATGTATGTAGTCTGCCAAGAGATTGCCTGTTTTATCATCTACTTTCATAAACCAGGTTATAAAACCACAATACCATACAAAAATATAACTAAATCAGTTAATACAGATATCTTTTTTTAAGCCCTGGAAACCTATGAAAAGCATTCCAGGAAGAAGAATCATTAAAAACAAAATAGAATATAATCCCTTTAATCCTACATGAAAAGGACCTGAGAGGAGTGAGATTATAAAATATTCCAGATTATTAGTCACAGAACATTAAGAAACCAAACCTAAAATAATATGTCAACACAAAATAAATTACTGTAACTTTTAGATAATGGACAAATTAAAGGAATTTCACTGTATTTATGATGATGAAGTGCAACCATTACCAAAATACCACCATGAACGTCATATACTCATCTGATAATAAGAATTATTTTGGATTTTCAGTAACAAAGAACCTGAAACACATCTCTCTTAAAATGAAAACCAATACTCACCTTTAAAGGGGAGCTGTCACATAGAGAATAAAGTCCATTCTGCAGTTACACAGCAGAGAGGTGGAGCAGAGTATACTGAAATACAATACAGGGAAACCTCTGCAAAAGACCACCTCTTTGAGAAGAGCCCCTCTGACCCAGACCTATTTTCTTGTCACTAATTTTCAGTTTTTCATATTAAACATAAGACCACCCACCTAGAAGACAACTTTTTTCATGCAATTTTGGCTGGTGGCCTCAAATAGATTTTTCTGTATTGTTGAGAAAGATTCTGTATAACATGATTCATTCATTTCTGTCTTTGTTGTTTCTTTGCTTAGAAGCCGTCATCTGGTCATGAGTAAAGTCCTATCAGTGACTTCCAGATATACACGACGTACAATCTTACACGTGGGGCTGTCAGTCAGTAAGTAGAACTGCCACACATCTAAATGACTGTTTCTAAGTATAGAAAGAACAAAAGCTATACATAATAATTATTTTCCCACAAACTAGAACATGATGCCTGAAGATTGTACTGCATTTTCATGGTGACAGACTCCCTTTAAATTATACTTACTAGGTTTGATTTACGACCACATATAAAGCAGGGTTTCCTACCTTGTTGTAGTATTGTACTTGCACAGAATGCCATTGTCCATCACTCACTCCTCCTTCTATGTATGGGCTGACCGTAGTAGTGCTCTCGCCTGCCAAAATTAAGCAATTTGCAGTTTAAAATTAAAACCCTAACACACAATTTTCACATAAAATGTCTTTCTTTACACAATGTCTATTTATGATTCATTGTTAACTGCAGTACTGTTAAGTCACAGAAAATGGCAACAGGCACTATTACAGAATTCTTTTTTCCATTAAAACGTCTTATTTTCTACACAAAGCAGGTACATGAGGTAGAGAAAACAGCTTTGCAGGTTGCTATAGAAAACATATATATTCTTCATTCCAGATAGTTGCTATGAATTGTTAATTCTGTAAGGCCAGGGCACCACGTGGTTTAAATGCTGTGGCAAAAACTGCAGCATTTTACATTCCCTGCAAGACAGCATGTCAATTATACCTACGGAAACATTGGCGGTATTATAGGTATAATTGAAGCAGAAAATCTGCAGAAGAAACCTCTGCAGACATCCTGTGAAAAGTGCTACGTGGGGCCTTAGCCTTAAGGATGATTCAATGACTAATTTCTGAGAATTAACTTGTATAATGACAGACCCACATGTGAAGTTTATTAGGTTCTGAACGGTGGTAACTTCTGACATCAGGCTTCAATGCTCAGAGATACTACAAAAATGTATTTAACAGGGCACAACATGGTGGCTCAGTGGTTAGCACTGCAGCCTATATGCGGCTCACAATCTGCATTAAAAAAAGATAATAAAATATTTAACACAAAGCACATATGGACTACCTCTGCCACCCCCATGCACATGTCTATACTGGTCACTAAAATGATATGCAGATGAACAGAATACCTTAAGTAAATCTGCCCTAAAACAATGTTCGGCATTCCTCTGCAGAGGAGGCAACTGCTGGAAAAAGGGTTACAGGAACAGGAAAAAAGAAAGAAATGTTCCTAGCGTGTGCTGAATATGCCCAGGAGATATTACCCAAATCAAACAGCTTAACAGTATGCTCTGCAGGTGAACAACTACCACAATACAAATATTCACAGAACCTTAGAAAACCGGGTAAATAAAGGCAAGGCTTTCTGAAAGTCAAACACATTCAGCTTCAGATCACTCAGATTTTAGATGATAAACACTTCAATGAGAAAAGCATTGACACACTTAGATAATGGACTAGACGGGCTCTTACATCACCATGTTGTATGGAAACACTGAATAGTTACTATGTTACTATGCACTGTTGGTAAAATTACTTATTAGACTATGCATGCCATGCTAGGAATTCTGGGTAACGAATATGCAAATATGATCTCTTTGGTGGAAAAGAGAAACTTGCCAGAATAACTCTTCCAAAAGAAAGAGGGACCCATCCGCAGATAGTTCTTTCGAGGTAATTGCCTCTCATCTTTGCATAACAGGCAGCCGGATGTCTAGACCTCTCACATAATCAGTACACTATCCGGTACTGATGAGAGGCTACAACCTCAAAGCAGCTGTCTTCGGATGGGACCCATTTCCTTTTAAAGGACTTATTCCAAACTGGCTATTAAAAAAGACACCAAAATTTTTTGGGGAAAAACATGCACTGACCTACAGGGAGCTATTTCCAAAACATGGCTCCTACATGATATGTAGGAGCCATGTTACAGAGAAGAGGGTGAGGAGGAGAGCAAACTGATATATAGCTTTATAGAAAAAGATATGTCATAACTAATAATTCATTACTTAAGTAATACTCTATTCCAAGTGTAATCCAGTGGGCAGTAGTATACAGTCCTATGAAAAAGTTTGGGCACCCCTATTAATCTTAATCATTTTTAGTTCTAAATATTTTGGTGTTTGCAACAGCCATTTCAGTTTGATATATCTAATAACTGATGGACACAGTAATATTTCAGGATTGAAATGAGGTTTATTGTACTAACAGAAAATGCGCAATATGCATTAAACCAAAATTTGACCGGTGCAAAAGTATGGGCACCCTTATCATTTTATTGATTTGAATACTCCTAACTACTTTTTACTGACTTACTGAAGCACAAAATTGGTTTTGTAACCTCAGTGAGCTTTGAACTTCATAGCCAGGTGTATCCAATCATGAGAAAAGGTATTTAAGGTGGCCAATTGCAAGTTGTTCTACTATTTGAATCTCCTCTGAAGAGTGGCATCATGGGCTACTCAAAACAACTCTCAAATGATCTGAAAACAAAGATTGTTCAACATAGTTGTTCAGCGGAAGGATACAAAAAGCTGTCTCAGAGATTTAACCTGTCAGTTTCCACTGTGAGGAACATAGTAAGGAAATGGAAGACCACAGGGACAGTTCTTGTTAAGCCCAGAAGTGGCAGGCCAAGAAAAATATCAGAAAGGCAGAGAAGAAGAATGGTGAGAACAGTCAAGGACAATCCACAGACCACCTCCAAAGAGCTGCAGCATCATCTTGCTGCAGATGGTGTCACTGTGCATCGGTCAACTATACAGCGCACTTTGCACAAATAGAAGCTGTATGGGAGAGTGATGAGAAAGAAGCCGTTTCTGCCGTACGCCACAAATAGAGTTGCCTGAGGTATGAAAAAGCACATTTGGACAAGGCAGCTTCATTTTGGAAACAAAAATTGAGTTGTTTGGTTATAAAAAAAAAGGCGTTATGCATGGCGTCCAAAAAGAAACAGCATTCCAAGAAAAACACATGCTACCCACTGTAAAATTTGGTGGAGGTTCCATCATGCTTTGGGGCTGTGTGGCCAATGCCGGCATCAGGAATCTTGTTAAAGTTGAGGGTCGCATGGATTCCACTCAGTATCAGCAGATTCTTGAGAATAATGTTCAAGAATCAGTGACGAAGTTGAAGTTACGCCGGGGATGGATATTTCAGCAAGACAATGATCCAAAACACCGCTCCAAATCCTCAGGCATTCATGCAGAGGAACAATTACAATGTTCTGGAATGGCCATCCCAGTCCCCAGACCTGAATATCATTGAACATCTGTGGGATGATTTGAAACGGGCTGTCCATGCTCGGCGACCATCTAACTTAACTGAACTTGAATTGTTTGTCCAAAATACCTTTATCCAGGATCCAGGAACTGATTCAAAGCTACAGGAAGCGACTAGAGGATGTTATCTTTGCAAAAGGAGGATGTACTAAATATTAATGTCACTTTTCTGTTGAGGTGCCCATACTTTTGCACCGGTCAAATTTTGGTTTAATGCATATTGCGCATTTTCTGTTAGTACAATAAACCTTATTTCAATCCTGAAATATTACTGTGTCCATCAGTTATTAGATATATCAAACTGAAATGGCTGTTATAAACACCAAAATATTTAGAACTAAAAATGATTAAGATTAATAGGGGTGCCCAAACTTTTTCATAGGACTGTATAGTCACTGAATACTATTTCTATGCACATATATTCATACAGAGATGGTGGTAAAACCTGAGATAAAAATGAGGAGAGGTTTGGGTGAATAAAATAGAAATGATACTGAATACTTTCCCACTAAACTAAACATCAGTTTGCTCCAGTTTTGCTCCAGTTCTATAGCATACTGCAGACTGATAGGACAGCATGCTCAGTTAAGGTTACTTAAAAGGCTGATAATGGAGGATATAACAACAAAGCGATATCGGGTAGAGGAAAGTACATTCTTCAGCCATTAATCTCCTTCAAGAACAGTCAGCCTGAAACGGCTGACAACAGGGAACATCTTCATATACTTATTGAATACTGGAGTATTATATATATATATATATATATATATATATAGTCTCCTACAAACTTAGTCAGGTAGTCTGAAGGTTTCAGACTTGGAGGCTTTTGTCCCACCAAAGTTCTGGAAGCAGTATTATTTTGTGGCTTAGGTAAGTTGATGAGAACAGTATGCAGGAAGGCTGTATAAACCACAGATACATTTTATTAGCGTCATAGTAAAAGGAGCCGTCATTGTTCAGGAAGTGACAGAACAATGTACGCATGATATTGGAAGGGTTTTTCAAGAGTTCCCGATTCTCCGGAGTGTAACTTTCGTAACAGTTGACTTTTTCTCCACCTTGTTTTCCAACTTCTTACAGGTTTGCAGCCAGGCCCTTTCACGTTGTGACTTTGCACCTCCCACATAAACTCCCAACCACAAACTCCATAGATCTATAGAAATAACTTCTATCAGATACAGGATCCTGTAACAATGCAGTCAAACTGATTCTCACACACCCTTTATGGTAACAAGCTTTCAACTAATTCCCAGAAGACATTGGGAGTCTTGGTTTAGACTTGAAAGCCAATAAATTAATCTTCAACCAGCAATAGATAAATAAATGTGTCATATTATCCCTAGGGTCTAGTAAAACCAGAAACAAGCTTCTGCATGTTAAACCGCCCATAAAGTATGAGGCAAAACATTTTACTACAATATGGCAGTGCCCGTATTTTCAAGAATTGTTACAAATCTTAGTTAATCTCAACTAATTGCAGAAAAAGGAGAATATCCGCAAGACTCGTAGGATTCGAATAATATAAAACACCACAGAACGCAAGTTAAAAATAAAAATTGAGTGCAGACGGCTTTGCCGTGACACGCAGTAATGCCGAACGTAAGAGGCAAGCTCTGTAATTATAACTTCATAGCAAGGTTACATGCAATTACGTTATATCCAGGGGCGGCATGTAGCACAAAATATGTCTAAATATTATGACAGAGGTTAATACAAGCAGTACTGAAAATTGTAGAGTGTTTGGCGTTTGCGATATTCTTAAAAAAAAAATAAAAAAAAGCCCCAAGCTGGGTAATATCGCTGTGTTAATTGTTGACTAAACTGAAAATAAGGTCACCCGTAATTTATTTACAGCTTACAAAAATGAAAGAAAAAAATATAAAAATAGGTTTTACTAATTACCTTCATACCTAGAAGGATTTTGTTGTACAGTGTTTTACCCAAAGAGGCATAAAAGGAGGAAAACAAAAATTGTATTTGGGCCCCTAACTGGTGTTAAGTCAGAATATTCCACTCTGTATTGTAAAACAGACCAAATGCTTGTGGAAAACCTCTCCTTACCAGAATGACAATCAGGCTGACTCTGCTCATCATAGAGAAAGAAGCACTGGACAGTCAGACAATGCCTGTAGTCTAAGGGTCTAGCACTGGCTTGTACCAAAGCCTCTTCTAGTCATGGACTACGGTGTCTTTAGTATTTATACACTTGGCTGCTGCTTCATCGGTATTATCAAGCAGACAGAATTATTCTATAAGACAATTTTTCAGTTCCAATATTGGCTAAACATTTTGTAGGCATACACCACAATATAAATGTATATAGTCAAATGGCAAACACACAATAAAATGTATAAAAGAACATAATATTCCAATTGCTATTTTACCACTCTCAAGACTCATCAGCCTTCTTGTATTCCATAACATGACACTATTATGTATGTGAAGTATACAAGTAGTACAATTATCACAAGCAAAAGCAGAACATTGGGGGAATTCATCAAATGATTGCCATAAAAAATGATATTGTTTGCGACAAATTTCATTTGTAACTGGGAGGAGATAAGAAAAAATTATTTTGATACTTTCTATCAGCCATATTCCTCAACCCCTCAAGCTATTTTCATGCAGATTTGTGTCCGTCTAGTAATATTTTGTATTACTCATAAGAAGTGGGCATGGCCTGCATAGTGTTGAGAAATTAGTTGTATTCATCAACTGCGCCTATTGCAAATTTTGTATTTCTAGATGCAAAATCACTTGACCACGACCCTGGGATAAACCTCTTAAAAAGCACAATATATCCAAATTGTGTTTAAAAAATTTGAAACACCACAGGATTTTCACCTAGGCGTTAACCACCTCTCAAAATGTGCAATAGATAAGCATCAAACTTAAAAAAAAGTTGCAATACCACAGGATTGCAACTAATTGAATAAAATAAGCCAGTTTTCGATTAGGTTCGTTTCTAATTCCTTACCTATGTTAGGGTGACGGGGTGTAGCTGTCCTGATGCTTAGGTGGGTTACAGGATTGTTGTTACAACCTAATCTCCTGCTAATTGTCCCTGAAGGGTGCTATGGTAAAGTAGCTTAATCCGGTGATAATAGTCTGACTTGTGCAGCAGTTAGCTGACCTTTATTGGTCATTTACATGTGGAACTGAATTTCGGCCTAATAAGGAAGTGAATACTTATTTGTACAGTGATGAAAGACTTAATCTGTCATCATTAGTTATTAATATGTGTAGACTATAAGAGACATGCCTTCTATTGTATACCATGCAGAACCTTGGACTTTAGAGCAAGATGACCGTGCAATGATTACAAGCCACAAAATATTAATTTAGATATTATTAACAATTCTGGAATATTTTCTTATACAGTTATGATATAAATTTATGTTGTATGCTATAAGCCACTCATAGTCACAATATGGAACTGCAAATAGTACATACAATTAATAAATTTCTCCATAATTTCTCTTGATGGTTTTTCATCGCCTCTACATTAAAAACACTGGTTTATTAAATAAATAAATAAATAAATAAAGATTATATATATATATATATATATATATATATATATATATATATATAATAAAAATAGAAAGAAAAGCAGTTACCTAAAATTCCTTGCACCAGCGCTGGAGACTGGTGGTCATCCTTCCCTGAGAAATGCATGGGGAAGAAAGTTATCAATATGCACCATCGACACTTCTCTGTCATAGTGGGTGACCCCCTTGGTTTCCAGAGCACCACAGTGATCCAACATATTCATTCTGGACCTGCAGTGCGTACTCCTAGACAACCTCCCAAACCTATTTGTGACCTCTTTATGAGGAAAGGCAGCTAGACATTTAAATTGCCTTAAACAGATATACTGTAACTGGTCCTAAGTGAAAAGCAAATTGATAACATCATTGCTTTATTTGACCATATTGAGGATTCTATTGGTATTGCAATAAAAAGCAATGTAATAAATATTCCGGATGGTTTAAAGAAAATGGTCCATTTTGTAATGCAGAATGGTTTCCGTAAAGGCCATAACTCACCTGCTGAGAAAGTAAGTTGGATCTGCTCCTCAATAATTTCTAGGGCAATGAAGTCATGCTTTTCATTAAACCGGCCATTGTAAAGTATCAGTGCATTCCGTTCCCTGGTAGCAAACCTGAAATACAAAAGCCACCACATTCTTTACATTCAATGACGGAGGAAGGGGTCAAAAGTCAACCAAAAACAAAAAGAAACCCCATAAGAGCAGAAACCTCCATTACTAAAAATCACCATGCAGTTACTGATGATACCAGCCTACATTTACGTGATGTGAACTTTGGAAGCTAGGCTGCTCATAAGAATATGACATGCTCAAATGTAAAAGCAAGCTAGTATTTCTCTTCATAGAAATCCATAGGCCACAAATGCTATACAAAGTGCTGCAGAGCAATGAGGGATAATGTGAGGCAGTCTTACTATTGTTGTTTTACACTGAACTAGGCTTTACAAGCCCTTGTTAGTTGTCTTACAGTTTCTTGCTTGTCACAATCATTGTGTAACTTACTTAAAGGATTTGTCCAAGTCATATTTGTATCATGTTTGTAACCAGAACTCCTCTATTCCAGTTTCCAGCACTGGCAGCTCTGTTCATCCATATACAAGTCCCCAGGTTGTTTTTGCCAGGTGACCACTACAGCTAGGCACATGCCTTAGCAGTCGCCTCTTCACAAAAAGCACATCACAGCATTCAAGAGGTCACTGCTGAGGTATGGGATTGGCTGCAGTGGTCCCCTAGCACAAACAGGACGGGTCTGGTTCCTGTATACAGACAAATGAAGCTGCCATTGCTTTAAACTGATGTCACGGGACAGGTGAGTAGTGGCCTCTCCCTTTAAATGATTAGTTCCAATCATTTTAACTGGGTGGTTTTGACGACTATAACATGGAATTAGGCACTGCTTCATTGAGATACTTCAGATAACAAATCTGATGTGTGAATATACCTTAATGATAAACAGTAGCCAATCCAGTGAATACAAATGTTTTAGTTACTAGCTAAAGCATATCCAGTTCAGTTTTTAAGACCACAGTGTAATAGTGAATACCATGGACACTCACCGATTACAATGAGCATTTTGTGCCACTGGACTAAAGGAGCACCCTACAAATAGATTGTGGGAACTAGTTGTAAGAACACTCCAGAATCCGGAGTTCGGGCTGCTACAGTACAACACATGCTTATTACCTTTTCATTTGTATCATGAACTATACATGCATGAATAAAAAATCTTATTTAGTAGAAATCCCCATCACATGTATTCTCCATCCATTTAATCCTCATTTACTTCCATTTGCCTAATACTCCTAATACTGTAAACTTACATAAGAGAGACTGTGAAATGAAAGCGTTGGCGTAATCCTTTGAAAGTAACAAAAGACTGTGGGGGGAAGCTTCTAGTGGTCATTTCACAGTATGGTTTCTCAAATTCTCCAGGGGGACAATTGCACCTAAATCCTCCAATAAGTAGGTTAATGCAGGTGCCGCCATTCTTGCAAACCCCTGGGACACAGCGTCCAGACCTTGAGCTGACTTCACAGTGGTCTCCTGAGAAACAGAAAGAGAAGTCAATATTTTAGGACTGAACATAAATCTCAACATTTGCTTTTGTCCTTATGAGTGCTCTACCAGATCTGCATTATAATATAGAAACCAAATAAACAATTAGCGGATTAGAGAGAAAGCCCGCAGGAGGATTGAAAACATTAAAAAATATAATGTAAGAAAAGGTGAATATTTAGCCTACAAGAATACCCACAATGTCAGAAAAAATAAATCATTTCATTAATCCATAAGTAATGCATACACCATATACAATGCATATAAAAACCTCCTGACAAAGCTCGTATCTGGCAAAACATGCATTGAGAAGAGTCCCTTCCCACCGCAAGGCATTACTGGAGATACTGCCCACCAATATATTCAGGAGTATGTATACATTTACATACAACACCATGTACAGTCCTATGAAAAAGTTTGGGCACCCCTATTAATCTTAATCATTTTTTGTTCTAAATATTTTGGTGTTTGCAACAGCCATTTCAGTTTGATATCTCTAATAACTGATGGACACAGTAATATTTCAGGATTGAAATGAGGTTTATTGTACTAACAGAAAATGTGCAATATGCATTAAACCAAAATTTGACCGGTGCAAAAGTATGGGCACCCTTATCATTTTATTGATTTGAATTCCCCTAACTACTTTTTACTGACTTACTGAAGCACAAAATTGGTTTTGTAACCTCAGTGAGCTTTGAACTTCATAGCCAGATGTATCCAATCATAAGAAAAGGTATTTAAGGTGGCCAATTGCAAGTTGATCTCCTATTTGAATCTCCTCTGAAGAGTGGCATCATGGGCTACTCAAAACAACTCTCAAATGATCTGAAAACAAAGATTGTTCAACATAGTTGTTCAGGGGAAGGATACAAAAAGTTGTCTCAGAGATTTAACCTGTCAGTTTCCACTGTGAGGAACATAGTAAGGAAATGGAAGACCACAGGGACAGTTCTTGTTAAGCCCAGAAGTGGCAGGCCAAGAAAAATATCAGAAAGGCAGAGAAGAAGAATGGTGAGAACAGTCAAGGACAATCCACAGACC
Source organism: Leptodactylus fuscus (assembly GCF_031893055.1). Classification (NCBI taxonomy): domain Eukaryota; kingdom Metazoa; phylum Chordata; class Amphibia; order Anura; family Leptodactylidae; genus Leptodactylus; species Leptodactylus fuscus. The sequence goes on from NC_134269.1 coordinate 121,017,933, forward strand.
ACCTCCAAAGAGCTGCAGCATCATCTTGCTGCAGATGGTGTCACTGTGCATCGGTCAACTATACAGCGCACTTTGCACAAATAGAAGCTGTATGGGAGAGTGATGAGAAAGAAGCCGTTTCTGCACGTACGCCACAAATAGAGTTGCCTGAGGTATGAAAAAGCACATTTGGACAAGGCAGCTTCATTTTGGAAACAAAAATTGAGTTGTTTGGTTATAAAAAAAAGGCGTTATGCATGGCGTCCAAAAAGAAACAGCATTCCAAGAAAAACACATGCTACCCACTGTGAAATTTGGTGGAGGTTCCATCATGCTTTGGGCTGTGTGGCCAATGCCGGCATCGGGAATCTTGTTAAAGTTGAGGGTCGCATGGATTCCACTCAGTATCAGCAGATTCTTGAGAATAATGTTCAAGAATCAGTGACGAAGTTGAAGTTACGCCGGGGATGGATATTTCAGCAAGACAATGATCCAAAACACCGCTCCAAATCCTCAGGCATTCATGCAGAGGAACAATTACAATGTTCTGGAATGGCCATCCCAGTCCCCAGACCTGAATATCATTGAACATCTGTGGGATGATTTGAAGCGGGCTGTCCATGCTCGGCGACCATCTAACTTAACTGAACTTGAATTGTTTGTCCAAAATACCTTTATCCAGGATCCAGGAACTGATTAAAAGCTACAGGAAGCGACTAGAGGCTGTTATCTTTGCAAAAGGAGGATCTACTAAATATTAATGTCACTTTTCTGTTGAGGTGCCCATACTTTTGCACCGGTCAAATTTTGGTTTAATGCATATTGCACATTTTCTGTTAGTACAATAAACCTCATTTCAATCCTGAAATATTACTGTGTCCATCAGTTATTAGATATATCAAACTGAAATGGCTGTTATAAACACCAAAATATTTAGAACTAAAAATGATTAAGATTAATAGGGGTGCCCAAACTTTTTCATAGGACTGTATCTGTAACGCTAGGTTCACACTAGCGTTCGGGTCTCCATTCTGTGGTTTCCATCTTCTGCATGCAAGAAGACGGAAACCACAGACCGGGTCCGGCCGTGAGCACCTGTGAGCATTTTATGCTCTCCGCTGCGAAACCGTTTTTTTTTTAATCGGACACAGAGTACTGCATGTCCGACTCTGTGTCCGATTTAAAAAAAACCTGGTTTCGCGGCAGAGAGCATAAAACGCTCACCGCCGCACATCTTTCAAACCCATTCAAATGAATGGGTGAGAAAGAGTCCTGCAGGTTTCTGTCTCCTGCCTCTGTTTTGTGCAGGAAACGGAATCCTGCAGAACGGAGACTGGGCGCAGATGTGAACGAGCCTTAAGTCTATATGATATGGAACTATCAATTATCAGGAGTGGATGGGGTAAGCAGGACTCTCACTGAGTCTCTTAGGAGTCCTGTCAGGATTTATTCAGAGATCCTGCTCCAAATCACACAGACCCATACATCACAGAGCTCAGCTGTTATCTCTCTATCATGTACTTTTCTCAGATAGGGCATGTAACAAAGAGTTCTCCATTTTGACCGGTTCTCTTTCATCCTGATTGATTAGTACCTAAGTTACAAGAACATAAAGCCTATCAAAACAAAAATGTAACGTGCACCATACAAGTCATTTTAACTAGTATAATCTAAACTAAACCATCAAATCTTGGCATAGAAACCTGAAATATCATTTTGGGAATTGACGGAAAAAGTAATGCAATGTTTTCCTTCCTGGTGATATACAGGCCATTAGACGACATGACTGGAGAGAGTAGCTCAGACCAACAATGACAAATCTCTTTACTAGAAGGAGCCCTCAGGCCCAATGAGAAAATAAAGGAAAATGATAGGACAAGATGTCCTCTTTACAAATAGGAAGCTGGAAAACAAAACCCCTTCACTATAGTAACACTTATCAGTCCCAGGCTGGGCGCTCGGATATCCCATTCCTCATATTGATGGATTGTCAGTCACTAGCACTATTGTCTTATGATGCTGATGAAGCAGGGGACAAAATAAGGATATAACCATTATTTAAAAGTCATCCCAGACGTACTGTCATAGTGTACCTGGCAGCACTTTCGTGTAGTCTCTGACAGATGAACACTGGCAGACTTATCCCTTAAGACATGGGAATCTGCGACAACAGGTGGCACAACCACCACAAGTAAACATCCTCAGGTAACGTCTCTACAACAAGCGGACATGGTTTAATTACTGTACATTACACCACAAATTGCTCCTGAATAGCTTAACTACCATGTCAAAAAGCAAACATGTCTTACTAGTGCCAAAACACATGTGAAAAAATGTGCTAAGCATATAGAGAATGCAAAATATTGGTGGCTTAGAAGCTAGCCAGATGAACCCAGGCGCTAGGTAAAACTTTCTTGGTGACTCCTTCTAACCACAGTCCGACTCCTTTCTAAATCGCTGACATAGGCAAAGGGCTTATTTATACAACAGTGAAAAATGGCACAGTCATTTCCGGTTTATGAAAGGCCGGAGGAAATGAATCCGCCCTTAAATCTACAAGTGAACAAGACCTTATCACAGGGATTAAAGGGCTTTTTCTATGAACATAATTATGTCTAAATTTTTAGACAGTTAAAAATGAAACATTTTTACAAATATGAGCAATTGAAAATTTTGCAGAATTTTAAAGACTTTCTCAAATCATCATAGTGGTGTGACTGTCTTTTGCGTTGCTTGCATGCGGCGGAAATGCCGCAGAAAAAAACCACAGCGATTAACGTCACAGCAAAGCCACTTTGCATCGTTTTTTTTGCTGAAGGACACGCTGTGGTCTATACCATGTGGGGCCCCGGCCTAAAATGTTTAATTACTTATATTTGCAAAAATGTCTAACTTTTAAAGTCTATAAATATGGTTATGTTCGTTGAATACTCCTTTAAGAAACAAACTGTTGATCAAAACACATGACCAAAGAACAATTACAAAACTTTACAAAACTTTACTCTGTTCTGCTCTGTTTGTGTTGGCATTGCAAACTACACAATACCATATGAATATATATTAGTGAAGGGGTTATCTATCCTTTTAAAATGAATGGCCAATGCTTAGTATAGACCATCAATCCTAGATCACTGGGTTCAACACTTGCACCCTATTGCCAGTTGGTTAAAGAAGTGCAGCACTCAGTCAAACACTGTGGCCTCTTTAGTCTGGACACTGTACTGCAGAATGCTAAGCTTTTAGTACCAGTGGTCCAGCGTATTATCTTAAATGGGATAATGCTGCAATACTCTGCACTGCTGCTACATATGGCGATCTGCAGTACCAAAAGTTCCTGGACCAATGTAAATAATATCAAGGCTTCACTAGTCACCCAAGTGCCGCAGCCTGTAAGGCTAGCCCATCAGTTTCCAAAGGCCGGATAACCCCTTTCAATGATGAACTGCAGTTATTACCTTCTGAATTATAATTTAGAAAAACAGAGCAAAATCTTAATGACCCTACTGTCAAATTACCACAAAAATGCACCTTGTGGATCAGTTACCTTTGTGTAGGTAACAGAAGACTCTCACGATAAGGAAACTTTCATCATGTATAAATTACTGATAATTGCTGTAGGCCTTCAAGGACCTTCAAAGAATTGGGAGGAAGAACCATGACATTAGACCACGATTATCCTCCAAAGGAAATGGTTCAGGGATTTTTTAAGCATGGTTACCACTGTGATTTGTGCGCTGAACACCATCTCTGTTGCACTCTCCATCATCAGTCCTTAGTAACTCTTATCAGAAGGATGACAGATTGTAACATTTTGCAGTAACATATTTCCAAAATGCTGTCTGTTGAAAGGGCAATATGAAAGGCGAGTCCCGGGCTGACTCTACATTCCATCCAGCATTACCACACCAACAGGATTATTCAACTGCAAGTTCATTCACAGCCTGAACAATAGTTCACATTAACATGCAGCAAGTGACCGCAGCTCACAGCTACCCAGATAACACAACTGTTAAAACACAACGTTAAGGGGCCTAAAATTCACACCAAAGATTATTTTTTAACAAAGGAACCGAGTGTCACCACGGGGGCTTCCCCCAACAAGAAGATTTAAACAAGCTCTAAAGTAACATACTGACTGCAAAACGTAGATACACAAGACAGGACGCACAAACTACACTGTCCTTAAAAGAGAAAGGTGCTGGGACAAGCTGCTGGTTTTGTTGTGGTTTTTAATTAATATTAATGAGGCGAGCTCTTCTTAACTCAAGACAACACTGATCCGGTTTCCTTTCAGAGTACATCAACTACTTCACAGCATACAGCAGGATATTGGAAGACTCAACTTTATCCAGCAGCACAAGTACATCCATAAGACAATATGAGTGTCTTCTTCTTTGTGCAGACAGAGCAATGGCTGAATACAGCATGTGAGGGATAATCCTAGCATGGCCTATTTAGGGATGCAAAATGGGTCTGGGTCTGACTCAACCTCCAACACTTGGTACATAAGATACATTTTAGAAAACACTGGATGGTTGTACCAGCGTATTTTATGCCAGTCTTGATGTCTATTGTCCCAGCACAAGGAGTACTTAAGAGGAAGTTCACACTTGCTCCCTTGACCGCCCTGTGTCATTCCACAAGGTTTCCGTCCTATGTCCTGGGGAAACTGGACAGGGGATGGCTTCATGGCGGTCAGTTTTAAAACCCATTTATTTGAATGGATTTTAAAAGCAAACCGCTGGTGTCCACCTGCAGCCTCTCCACGGGGAAACCGTGTGTTTTTGGAAGGATACAAAGTCGGACACGCAGGAATTTGTGTCTGGCCAAAAAAAAACGGTTTCCCCACGGAGAGGCTGAAAGGACACCGGTGGTTTGCTTTTAAAATCCATTCAAATGAATGGGTTTTAAAACTGACCGCCAGGAAGCCATCCCCTGTCCATTTTCCCTCGGGCTTAAGACGGAAACCCAGAGGAATGACACAGGGTTGACATGGGCGCAAGTGTGAATGCCCCCTCACTCATGATGAGGTTTGACTTACATGAATTAGGTGCTTTCTCCCAGAGCCCTTGACCCTAGAAAATCTATGGCAGACTCAGGATTGCTGTAGATTCTGACAACATGTATGCCACTTTCGTGCTGCAAATGTTGATACATATGTCGTCAATCAACTTTCAGAAAAGTGGCGAGGCAGGCATAAAAATGTCCACTTTTATGGCTTAAGGGATTTCCTAAATCCCCCCACTATGTACAAGAGACCATATTACGCAAATAGTGCAACTCCAAAGGTGCATTTAAGCTACTAAATGAATAAACTGAGTATTTATATTAGTAGCCATTATTCTTCTCATGCCATAACATGAAGCTAAAAACTCATCTACATATTTTTCTGAAGACATTAATTTGCTACCCCTTCCACCCCTTTATTTTTCTAAGCTTGCTGTCTATAGATCAAAGACGAAGAAGCAGGGCACAAACCTGAATTATACTTTAGATAATTGGTGACAGGGGCAGGCAGACAGTCCGCTAACATCCGCTTCTAGTCAGACATATTGTATTTACTTATGTTTCTTAATCACTAGAGATATGTTTGGCAACCACTTATCACCAGCTCAATGGCTATCAACATGGACACCTGACTGGTTCAGCATAATGAGTCATGGCAGCTACTGGCAAACCGGGGCCTAAAATACAGACAGCTTAAAAGAATGTATCAAAGTTAAAACGCATTACCATTAACCACTTGGCCAAAATATGGCTACAACCAGGTTTTGGTTTAGGGACCTTATAGTCCCGGTGGGCTCATAAAAAGGAGTCTTCTATTTTTTAGAACTTTAATTTCTAAGTTTAGCGATATTTTACAATTCAGCCCATCTTACAACAGAAAAAGGTTTAACCAATGACCTTAAAGTAACATGCACAACTAATCTTATTGATGTACCAGCTTGTTAATTCTCTTGATATGTAGAAATATATATGTACAAGTAGGAAGCTAAGTCGAGTAATCCAGCTACTGTAATAAATGGTCATACCTGTAAACTCTTCATTGCATTCACAAGAGTAGCCACCTTCCCTGCTTCGACACAATCCATTCTTTCCACAAGGATTGGAGTAACAGAGATCAATTTCGGTTTCACAGTAATCCCCAGTAAATCCAGGAGGACATCGGCAACGCAATCCATTGATCGGATGAATAGGGCGGAAAAGTACTGTATTGGAGCTTATGAAAGGCGCAGAGCTGTCAAATTTTAACACAGACACGCACTTCATGTAATTTTCACAAGGTTCTCTCAAACAAATGTTATCATCAAAAGGCAAGACCCTCTGAGTGGAGATCATTGTGAGGAGGGTCCTGTTTAGGTAGATTTGTTCCTGGAGATCTTCAGAATGGAAGAATTTATTTCTGACCCCACCAGGAAGTAAGGCGGAAAAGGTCACATTGAGTATGTTGGAGCTGACATCTGTATCATTCTGAATATTAAATACAAAGATCCCCTCCTTAGTAGTAGACAACACAGTGGCCACTCCTTCCACAAACAGAGAAAGAAGTGGAGACAGAAACTTCTCCTGAGACATGTTCTCCAGCCGGACTGTGATACTGTTGGTCAACATGTCATCTGTGATGATAGTAACCCGTAATGTGCAGTGAGCGGTAACACTGTGGACCCCATCTATAAAAAAGAGAAAACAACATCAGATCAATATTATGGTATACATAGTTCCATAAACTTTGTATAAACGTAAGGATCTAAAGGCAGGAAAACAAAATATGTCAAGATTTTCTATTGATCAATAAGAACTCTGAATGAAATCCCTTCTTAAAATAGAAGAATACACAATATCACAGAGACTTAAAGCTGTTGTCAAGGAACAGTGCCACACCTGTCCACAGGTTATGTATGGTACTGAAAAACAACCACTTTCAGACCAAAGCTGCAATACAAGACACAATCCTAGGCAGTTGCAGTGTTGTTTCTGGAACAAGGCATACGTTTTGGGGTTTTTTCTTTGATTTTATTTTTTTAAATACTAGACAATGGCTTTAAAGCTAAGGCCCAACGTAGCGCGAATGTCAAAAATTTGCTGTGTTTTACAGTAACCAGCAAAGTGGATGGGATTTTGGTTAAAAAAATATCCACAGCGGACATGCTACGATTTCAAACGCTTGCGTTTCCCCTTTAGGTACAGGTATAAATAAAATATATTATTATTACTAAAGCAGATCTGTCTGAAGTCTATAAAGCTGGTCATATACAGAAAGCAATATGTACATAGAGCAGCCAAAAATATAATCAGCTCATATGGCTAAAGGTTCATGATAAAAAGAGACACCATAAATAATATGATTCTTCAAACATAATAAAATAGACAGTCAGTCAATATCCCCTACAAATAATGCTTCATGTTTTACCTACAGATGAGGACTAGAAGTCATATTATAGAGTGCAGTTTTCATCTGACCTCCTGTATTTTAATTTTCTCTGCAAGGGGATTATACTTTCTGTTAGGTTTCCCTAAACAATATTGTAAATTCCTGAGATCAGCTTATTTTTCAAGGACCCTTCTATATAAACAATTTTCCATAGCGGACAATGCCTTAAAGGGATATTTCAGGACTTATATAGGTGACCTATCCTTAGATGTAATTGGTGGGGTCCAACGCCCTCTGGATCAGCTGTTTGAAGAGGCTACGTTCACACACTTGCACCGCACCCTCTTCCCTGTGCTGATGATGTCACTTTCATTGGTCACATAGTGCAACAGCAGCTTATTCCCATTCAAGTGAATAATCAATATGAAACACAACCCAATATTTATGATGCTGAGCTTGGTATTCAGCAAGGAGGCTGCGGCGCTCACCCAAATGCTGGGGCCTCAGAGGCCAACTGATATATGGGGGTCCAGGGTGCTGACCTATCCTAAGGATACAGTATGAACATAAAAGACCTAGGAAACTCCATTAAGTATAGAATTTATAAGGCAATATCAGAAAAATAACCTGAAAAATATAGTCATTATTTCTGAGAGCAGAATCTCGCCATGGTGGTCTGGTTAGACAACACAGCCTAGGCTCCAGCATGGTAGCAAACATCTAATATTCCACTAGATAAAGATAAATCACTTTTTAAAATCATATTTCATGCCATTAGATTTGTGTACTTCTGTTTATTACAAAGTTTTGTCATGCTGGCTGAAAAAATATAAATCCAGATAATCTAGCAGACCCTGCCACACCTTACACATCCATTTAGTGTACAGACGGCAGCTATCTCTGTGCAAACCCAGCAGGTGTACGACGACATTAGGAATAGAGCAAATCTATAAACATGTATTGTTTGAATTAGCTCATGGCATTAGTGACATCATATTAGACACATGGAAGGGAAAGTGACATTAGTTTTGGACTATTGCCACTGGAACCACACATAAGCACTTCAATCAATAGAAAAATGTGTTTCCTGTTTTCAGAGATATGAAACACTGAGATTGTTGTCAGCTGTACATCACAGATCATCTTTTTCCAGAGTAGTGTCTGGGGTCACTGTACAATCTCTGGTACTGAATCTGGACTGAGGTTAATCCAACTAAGTAATAAAAGTAATAAATGTACATGCAAATAAAATAAGTATAGATGGGTTTTAGCTCATACAAATGTGGATATAACAACATTACAATTACTGCCATATAATACATGTATGTAGAAGAAAGAAACGCCCTCCTCTCAAAATGTCACCTAGGCTCTAATGTAATAATACTGGGGTCTCCAATTTATTCAGGATCGTGAAACCATCATTGCCTCTAAAAACTGCACTTGTCAACCAGCCCTTTCCATAAATACAATCAAGCTGGACCCTGAAATCTCTAGGGACGGATCGGGCAGATCATGACTTAAGATATTAGGATCCTCACAAAGGAGGCAAGAAACATTCCCAAGATCTTGTGATTGTAGGACCTCAAGTAAAAATGGGAGATCAGCCCTTAAGGCTTGTATATGTGTCTTTATAGTTACTCAAAGATGTCCATACTTATATTTTTAGTGAATACTAAGAGCTATTATCCGAGAGAATCATTATGAAGTGGGTGACACGGGGTCATTGTTCGACTAACACTACATAGGTGCTAAAATGTCAAATAAAAATGTAAGGAATGGCAAGCTGTGTGTGTGCACCGAACATCTGTCAACAAACCATAATGTGTTTTGCACTACAGGCGAATTTGACAGCAAAGGGATTAATGTAAAAAAAAAATCTTTAATGAATATTTTATGAAGCAAATAATATGTAAGTTTAGGCTCCATTAAAATAAGATGTGACTGCTGTCATGTCACTGCCTAAATCCAGCTATAAACATTTCATAGTTTGCTTGATGGAGATAAACTCCTGGTAATATAGCTAAGTAACAAGATTCACTTTCTAATAAAAACCTAAGATATAACATCAAATGAAGAGAGGACCCATTTTCATAGACGTAGCCCTGACAGCTCTACAGCTTGAAGAGGAAGGTGAGGAATAGAATAATGGAGGATTTCCTTGCTCGTAAACTGGGCATGGACCTAAAGTGAACCGGTCCAATCTGCAGGCATCATTTTATAGAGCAGGAGGACCTGAGTGGATGAATGAATAGTTTAGTGGTAGGGGGGAGAAGGGAGCCTAACTTTAATGTTTCCATGTTGAGAAGACAAGGAGATGGTCCTATCAGTGACTAACAGCCTCCCCTCTACAACCGTGCACACAGAGATAGCTGTCAATCACTGATCAGCCCACCTCTTTGACTTCTCAGCATGGAAAGGGAAGAAATTTCAAAGGATAAAAGACTGTACTGAATATTTTCCGACAAAATTATACACCAATCTTTTCAGCTTTTTCTGCCTTCCCTTTAAGATAGCTGCTGAAAGCACATTCTGCCATCAGGGGAAAGTCGGGATACCCCTAGTTACATTAGACGGCTGGTCAGTCCAACAGAAATTGGTGGGTTTGAACGACATTATTCTAAATAGTAAGGTCACCTTTACATATCAGTAGCCATTTACTTTTCCCATCATTTAGACTACTGAACTTACAAATCCACCCCATACTACTGAGAGAGTGAATATAAAAATACTAAATATTTGATATGTTACATTACATTGTTATGTTGGTAAGTTGTTGAACTTCTACACAGTGCATTGACTTAATTCTGATGGAATTGCAGCTGCTACTCCAAACTATATGGGTCACCCACATTAACCCCTGAACACCTGTCGCTATAGCTGTATTGTTTCCCTCCTGTAAATCACACAGTTGTCACTAGTAGAATTCCTCCCATAGTTGTGGCCAAACAGTACATGCAGTGCACATTATAGACTGGTGACCTACAGGTGGACTGACCGGTGACACAAGAGCAATAGTAGCAATATGTTGCTATAAAATGGAGCACATGCTTTCAGGCACATCATCTAGAGCTGCAGGTAGACCACTCACAGTTGTTAGATCGGTGAATACAGAGAAGCACTTATGAGTGGTGAGTGCTTATTAACCTGAGTTCTGCTAAACTATGTAGGGAGGAGATCAAAGAAGGAAACATAAAAGCCAACTCAACAGCAGTCACCAATCTTATGTGTACATAAAAACAGTAAATCTCACTTTAATGGTTTGTGGGTGGTCACTGCTGTATACCTGGAAAAGATAGTTATGTATATCTCATTTACCTGACAAGCTGGGTGGTTAGGGAGAAACACAAAGGTAGCCAAAGTGGGGTATTATTTATTTAAAGAGACCTTTCACCACCTCCGGCAACTCCAACTCTCCATATCCTTCACTGATCCGGGTGCTGTTGGTAGTTTACTTCCAGCACCTACTGTTTCAGCACCCAATATGCTAATTCGGCTTGCTGCTGTCAGGTGGGGGGTTCTAGGCTGTCTTCTCCATCTCAGGACCACACAACTGACAGTATGGAGCCTAAGTAGCAAAACGGGTGCTAATTCTCAGATCAGTGGGGGCTAAAGAAAAAGTGCCAAATGCATAGAAATCAGTGGAGTGGCAGCTTTTGAAGGATGCATGAGCTGGGGTTGGTGGAGGTGCTGAAAGGTCGTCTTTATGAGAAAAACCTACTGTATGTACAGCATGTGGCAGGGAAAAGACTCATACAGGAATTATCTGAACACATCTCTTGGTATTCCACTGCCTGCAGCCAATGTTGATCTAGTCCCAGATATAGTTACACAGGTTTTGGGTGGCGTCACAACTATGCTTAGATAGAAAACTAATTATTTACTAATACACCCAGTGACCCAGGACAAGGTATTTGGAGCCCAAAGGGAGATTTTGACTCCCCCCTCCGGTGTGTGCACTGAAAATCAATTGAAATCAGCTTTAATAAAAAAGCCTATGTATCCCTTTGTACCCTTCAAGAGACCAAGTGTCTCACGGACAGACACTGCTACTGCCAATTGCCCCTTTTCCCTCTTTAACTGGTGAAAGTGGCCTAAATGTACCTACGTTCCAGCAACAAAAAACCTCATGGGTGCATTATTACATCTTTCCACAGCCAACCACAAAGATATGGAATCCTGCCTCATCTACGAGCACATAAATGGATTTAGAAGTAGTACCTCATAGTTTCATCTGTTAATACGTTATATATATTTATATATAGAACTATTATTATATTTCTTTTTTTTAAACCATGTGCTACTCCTCCTCAATAATACTTGGGAAGCTTGGTTCTTGGTTGAATCTAATGCTGGCCATACACAGACTGTAGACATATGATTATTACACGTGCATGGGAAGATTTAGGTTTCTGAGGAAGGGGTGCAGCAACAGGGGTCTCTGAAGTGATGGGGAAGGGGACCTACAGCGAGATATGAGAAAGGGGTGCACCAGCTGGGGCCTCTAAGGCACTGATGGTGCTACTGTGAGGCACTGCCGCTTTAATCCCTTCTCAAATTCACTTGCAGGTGCCCCCCCCACTCATCCTCTTACAGATCACTGCTGGTTCACCCCTATCTCATATTGTCTTCATGTCGATTTGAGATCAGATGACACAGATGATAACACAAAATGGCAGCTCTCAAAGAGTGGCAAGGATGTGGCTATACAGGAGCAGTCAAGAACAGCCATGTAACTGAGGATTCAGCAGCAAAGAGTGAGAGGTGCAGGGGAAGTTTGGCTGCCCATACAGTTTTAATTGCATAGTTGCCCGAAATGTTCTGCAATTAATACTGCCTGAAAGACCAAAGTATAAAGTGAAGCAGTCATCACCCGGCATGCAAGTGGGCCGTCCAGGAGCATGGGGCCCGGGTACTTGACCAGATTTGCTGGGTGCCGACCTCTAACTTCTATTTTTCCACCCCCTGACACTGACTCCAACTCCTTCACAACCTGCTCACAGCCCTGGTCAGTCAAAGCATTAAAAATCCTGGACTTCATTAAAAAGACAGTGATTGAATTCCTATGAAAAGTAAATATGAAATAAGCTATGTATTTACTGACTTATAGGGCATTAACAATTAAAGCCGGAGTTGGTAACTTTATTCGACTCTGACTCCAGACAAAATTGGTTCCAACGCCAAGAAATTGGAGTGCAGGGATATGAAGGTAGTATAAATGAATGAAGCCTGGAAAGTGAATATCAGGTGAAAGGTGCAAGAGTTGGAAAAATAGTTTTTGCTGGAGTGCTTCTTTAAGGCCAATAAAGAACAAATAGAAAATAGAAAAAAAATAGCAGCATAGCAAAAAAACCATAAAGCAAAGAGCCCAGTAATACACATGGCCAAGACTACAAGGAAAGTAGTGAGCACTGCACGCTATCTTCATATGTAAATAACCATAGGTAAAGCCCTGACGAAAATGACAAGCAACAGAGAAAGGGCAAAAGGTCAGAGAAATGCCATGTTATGAGAAGTATGCACTGCATTTTCTGAGGTATGATCACAGTAATCCTCCTAACAAGAAAGGATTGGAGCGGCCTCCTTTAGTGGCATGTTCACTTTAATCATTGATATGTAAGGATGCAGAGAATTTCAGTTCCAAAATGGTGACTTGAGAACGTATCAGCAGACCTCAGCCTAGATTATAATACTTATGGTTAACAGAACACAATTGTCAATGTGCCCTAGAATACAGGCTGTCATATAACAGCTGCTGATAGATTCACAAGGCAAAGATGGGAATTTCTGGATGGTTCTGGCTCGTAAATGAAAAGATTGCAACAAGTTTAATCAGTTCAAGATATTAGTCATTTGGTAAAGCTCCACTAAGAAAGGCATGCCCACACGTTCTACAAAACTACACGCAACACGATGAAATGTCAAGTGCAATGCAATAGGTTTCCTTGGCTGCAGAGAAATCCTAACAGCTAGATGCCTACCCATCTCCACCAAAAACCTCCTGCAAACAGGGATCTTCATTCATGTATGAGAGTTAAAGCGATATTCCCACCTCTTGACAATAAAGACAGATACTATATTGATAATAATGATATCTACACTATACAGGGTGTTATACGCTGACTGCAGTGATACAATTGTAATGGTAAGAAACACTACAGAGAAATATGCCAAAGCCAATAATGGAAGAAAGAATTTGCAGCTTTCAAACTGAGAAAAAAAGTACAAAGAACATTAAAGAATTGATATTCTGACGTGTCCACAGTTTATGTTTAAATGGAACTGAACCCCACCCCGCTCTGTGCCTGTAACCGCCACTTCTCCACACGCCCTTCACTAAAGTCTGGCCCTGAAGGAAGAAAAACCGGTACAAAGTTACAGGCACCTGTAGACAAGCACTTACTGAGGAAACGCTGACTAGAGAACTCGCTGAGGAAAATGCATTATTTGAAATCTAGGGGCAGGACATAGCGTATGGGATAAAGTTACATGTCACTATCCCAGTAGTCTAGTGAAGTCATAGAACTTAGGCAATACACAATGAAGGATACATATTGGATACATATACAGAGGGATAGTTGTTTGTTTTTAGTGTGACTATTTGGACAATATAATTGTCATTCTAGTCCTCCAATATGGGTACAAGTATAAGGAAGAAAAATATTATCTATAGAAGAATTATTATATTCAAATGTAGCTGTATCTGTATATAGTTTCACAAGTGTACTTCCCCCATACTGTTCTCATAATGCATTATTATAAGATGTGCATACTAGGGGTTCCTCACCAAGTCACCCACTAAGTCACCAGAGCTCAGTAAGGTCAGACAATGTCTGGCATTAAAAATAAACATTGACCATCATAGCCATTTTTAACCCCTCGTTGACAGTAAAGTTATAGAATGGATGCAGCTGCACCTCTAAAACACTGACAGAAAGCAAGGTGTTTGTGTTATTAGTACAAGCACAGGTAAGCATGTAAAAGCCACCTGCAGGTGTTTCATGTGTTTACTTTCACTGTTTATACAGCCAGAGTTTGTCCAAGTCAGGGTGCAGTGTCTTAGAGAACCAGCTTCAAGGTCATTCTTAGGTCTCAGATAGTCACCGCTTTAGCATTTCCCTGGGAAAAAAAACATTTTATAGGTAAAATACCATTACACTGGACTCAACTCTCCTATATGTACTATACGTCTATAACCTTTATTACTTATCATATCTATGGAATTGTCGCCTGTCTGCCACGTGTCACTGACCTGTATATACATTTAACTAGTACAAGTTTGACAATGTTAGCATTCAGTGCGATTGTCATCTATACCCATGAACTGATGAAACCAAGAGCGTAAAAACTGTGCCATAAAGACCAGCCACATGGCTTAGTGAGGGGGTGAAGGAGAGTCTAGGACATTGTCATGAAAGGGTGCAGAGGCCTCTCTATCCTGACAGGTAGAACCTACACAAGAAAGAAGCACCGATTTTGTTAGTGCTCCTCTGAATGGGACAGGTGGGTAAATGATGTCTACAATCTGACCTTGTGCGCCTGTAGATCCCACAATATGCCTGTATTTACAGCGCCTGATACAGTACTCATTTTGTTTAGTCTTGTATTTAAAGGACAATTTTGTAGTAATAATAATATTTCCACATTGTTATACATGTTGACTTTCCCACAGTTTCAGATGTTGTTACTGTTACACTTTGTTAACTTGTCACATTGAAATAGCATAAAAACAGTTTTGGCAAAGGGTATGACAGGGAATGGCCACCGGCGGCAGAGGTGTCACTCAAGCGCACATTACCAGATCATCTCATCACAATTTTATTTAAAGAAACAGAACCAATACTAGCTACATGCCAACGTAACTAGTTCTCTATATCAAGCGGGTATCTGTGTGATAGAGAACACAGCTTTGGGATCACAGAAGCTCACAGGGAGATTTGTGAAGAATGTGAAGCATTGCCAATTATGTCTTACCTTCCCTGCTCATGTAAACACCTCCTATTCTTATCAGACTAGAAGAGATAAGAACATGGGGGAAATAAGGCAACCTGGCCGGGCACATTCCTAATAACAAGTAACTAAAGAAAATAGCCACTGGGGAAAACTCCCAAGAGCCGTAAAAGTGATAGGTTACAATCCCTCTACTTTCATTTCACTTGGTAAACTTGGAGGATGGGAAGTCATAAAAGGCACAACTGCATATCACCTTACAGAAACCTACAGTTACCGGTCTCGGAACTTCTACAGCAAATAAGATTTTCACCTAGATATAGACCACTGTAACTTAAGCGTTAGGTTTGTAAAAGTTCTGAAACTGTGTATGTCACAATAGTAGCAAACACCACATTTTTACCATAAACTTTGTGTTTTTTTCTGGCTTGTAAAAATAACCATAAATTGCCTTCTTACAAGCTTTTATGACTTTTTTTTATTTATTCATTTTACATAGTCGCACCATTCTGCTCCGGATTAGGCCCAAATGAATGGGCCTAGTCGGGAGAGTCGTGAGGCAGATGTCCACGGCTGAATCAGCCGTGGAATCCGCTTGAAGAAATGGCATGTTGCTTCTTTTTTCTGCGAACGAGAACAAACCGCTCGCATAAAAAGGAACCCACTGAATTCAATGGGAGGCGTTTTTTTTTTCAGCCAGATTTTGACGTGGATTCCGCATCAAAATCCAGACCAAAAACCCTGTATGAACCCGGCCTTAGGTGGATTACTCTGCGTCAGAATTTTGGTCTGAATCTAGAGCATGTATTTTCCCTATAGATTTAAATAGAAAAAGGAAAAAAGATGATATTTTTTTTCCCACTACGATTTAGCTGCATTTCGCTACATAAGGTCTTAGCCTAAAACACATAATAAATGTGCCAAGCATCATATAGATCAGTTTTTTTTTCAGCAACCTAAGGCTAAAGTACTACATAATGGGCTGCAGCCAAAAAGCGCTATGGGAAATACCGCAGTGGAAACACATTGCGATTTTTCCTGCAAGGCTTTTTACAGAAAGTCCACTGAGTTTTCCTCTGCGGACTTTTGCTTCAATTATGCCTATAGGGAAACCGCCGGGATTTTGATAGGTATAATTGGCATGCTGTGACTTCCAAAAACACAATGGATTTGGAAATCTCAGCAATTCCGCTGTACGTATTTTTCTGCATTGTATGGATGGGAATCAAGGATAGGCTATCAATGAAACTGGTTAACCTTGGTTTCTATCACTTGTAGGTCTCAGATAGTCCTAGTTTTAGCATTGCCCTGGGAAAAAAACATTTTATACATAATATGCCATTACATTGGACTCTACTTTTCTATATGTACTATACTTCTATAACCTTTATTAGTTACCAAATCTATAGAATTGTCACCTGTCTGTCACATGTGGTTGACCTGTGTATACTGTAAGAAGGTGACAGGCATATTGCTGGAGTAAATCTCCCCCAGGTTTCTGACATATGTGTGGTCCAGTGCAAGTTCTGAGTAGGCCTCAACCCCAAGTGTGGGTCCTGGGCTAGTTACTGGGCTATAAAAGGTTGCAGAATCTGCACTCCGGGCAGATCCCGGGAGTGAGAGGAGCTGCCTGAGTCTGTCCTGCAAATCCTAAGAGTCTGGTGAGACTGTATTGTGCTATTTTGTTTGTTTGTGGTTGGTAGTAAGACACACATATAGTTAGCTTCATATTGTTTAGTTGGTGTTCGGACGAGTAGGGCTTTGTTTAACGTTTTTGCCTGAAGTTAAGACCGTGTTTTATTTTACTTATTCTGTACGTGAAGTGAAGGTTTATTTATTTTGCTGGGTTTTTTTTCTAAATAAACCTGTTGCACCAAATACTGTGTCCCTTTCTCTGACTGGTTGGGTCCACGCCATTGCTGCTACTGAGCTGCCCTCCCCACAATACATTTAACTATAACTAACAAGTTTAAAAATGTTACCATTCAGTGGGATTAGATAAAACTTTACTGCATTGTTTGCAAGTCAAGAACAAAAGTATGCAGTTGTGTGTGTCCGAAGACCTTACAAAATCTTTCATTCTTTTATCTGATACCTGGCCTAGTAGACACCACTTTATTCCTCTACTTACAATACCCCAACACCTGCAGCAAAAATGACTTTGTGATAGCTCATAGTATCCCACTTCCTGTACTTTCAGAGTTTGACTTTCAGTATGTCACTCCTCCAGAATGCTGGCTGGGTAAATAGTCTCCACACCTTATCTCAATTGTCCACACCAGATAATCTTTTATCAACTAAGATAGGAGAACATTATAAACACATGAAACCAGAGATGACTTAGTGTTTGAACAATGAAATTAAAATGAGCACAACTAAAGAGAAGTTCACACCTGAGACAAATATGGAACAATTCTAGGTTGGCACATGTATCTATAAATATTGTATGCAATCTGTATCCTTATCGATGAAAATTAGATGATTGGATTCCACTTGTTGTTCACAACTACATAATGTAAACACCCCATTAAGAGATTTGGGTACAAGTAGTCACAAGGTTACTTCCATTCTGTGAGATTTAGTGGAAGATGGTTGTGAAGTTGATCATAAACTTTAGATAACAGAACTTGCCAGTTTCCTGTCTCCATGTTGTCCATTTGGAGAAAAAGGAATTAAAGAATACTGAATGTTAAAATGTTCCACCTGGGAAATAAGCCAATGCCAGAGGACAGATATCTATCGTCATCTCATGTGTATGGAGTAAGTGGAAAACATTAATACTTGAGTTATCAAAGTCAGTCTATTGTGGTCTCTTTCATGTCCAAAGTATATCGGGGAGGCCGGCACTAAAAGCTGCAACTGCTCAAGCATAACGGAGAACTAATGAAAAGTTTGATCAGTAAAAAATATTCAGATCGAGTCTGCTTTCCATACAATAAGCTTAAAAACAGCTCCATATATAGGAATATATCAACCATCAACATAAATAAACTCCAAATACCAAAAAACACATCCCTACACGTAGTTGTCTACCTATGAATATCTCCTGCATCTCCTGCATTTCCCTAGAACATTATTTTTTTTCTTTTGCTTACTTATACAGTGCCATCATATTCCGCAGCACTTTACATATATTGTTATTAACCGGAATCCTGTGGGTACAGGATGGTGTTCACAGAGCTGCTGAAATGCCTTTGCTACTTATCTCTGATACATTACTTCATGTGTACATGATGACATACAGTGAAGGAGATGTGTCATGGAGACAGTACTCCTTTAAAGGAAGACTAACTCCCCTAAGTATATTCAATCTGTCACCACCATCCTGAGGTTATCCTGCACTTCATGGTGACTGGCTCATACAGCTTCCGTTATCTGACCTTATTTATTCAAAGATTCCTGGACCATTGTACCAAGCATGCCTTCTTACCTCTTGTGTCTTTCTATCTCCTTACTAGGGTTGAGCCGATCTTGACTTTTCAAGATCGATTTTAAAATCCTAAAACAACCATGGTACTGGAAAAATCCACATACAACCATAGGGATCCCCTACTCTTTCATGGTGACCTAAGCATTTCCTAGTTCAAGATGGCCGCATCATTCTCAATCCACAGCATGGCATTTTGCTAAGTCTTGGTCCCCAGCATAGCTCCTCTCATACCTGGTTCCCAGCATGGGAACTCATGATGTTATCCCTGTCGTTCCTACTCCCCAGCATGGTATCCTTTCAAATCTTAATCCTCAGCATGGCTACAGCTCTTATTTCAGTTTTCCACCTTCACTGCTAACCCCAAACATACCTTGATGATGTTTCAACTGAACCTTAAAACCCACCTGGGAAACCAACCCCACCCTTCTCCCAAGAAATCCCATTTTGGTGTTGAGTATACATAAGGCCCATTCACTGTACTTAAAGCAATTACATAATTGGGTATCAGTAATATAAACTTATTAGAAAAGTGTCTGGGTTATGAGAGTTTTGTCAAAAAATAACAGAAGGCCACAAATCTGCTTATAGAATTTGTTTTTGCCTGCATCATATTTTTTGCCTGGATAACCACCTAAAATTATTTTGGTCAACACCATAAAAATAAGCCCTGTAGGTTATTTGAATGTGACTATGTGGGGGGTCATAGCTGTATTCAATGCGTAAACGCCTCCTGAACCAGTCGGGCTGGTTAATCAATATTACTGGCAAGAGGCTGAAGATAAAAGCACGGGAGGCATTTTTACTCTGAGTAATCTGCAAGGATTTATGTCTTACAGCCAGACATAGAAGAAAAAAAAGCCATTACACAAGAAAGTGTTCTCTACGCTTATTACACTGCAGACGCCATTGTTTTCCATTACTAAATGCCAATTTCTTGAAGTGTGAAGAATATATTAATTTAAAGTGTAACTCCTGTAAGGTAAATAAGAAAGCCTTTCTGGTCCAGAGGCCCCTGTTAAGGGCTAGTTTGCCCCCAATCTATATTCTATATGGAAAGCTACTAGAAACTCATGAAAAGTAAAATCCTCTGCACAGTAACATTTTTGAGGGGACTGAGCACATTCCTATAATAAGACATAGGAGTCTTTTTGTACAGAACAACCTGTCTGTGACCAGGTGACAACAGATTGCTAGACAGTATAGATTGGAATGCAAATACAAGGGGCTGTATAAGGCTAGCTTAACATCTGTGTCGGAGTCAGTGTAGGAGACTGCATGGAAGACTTTTCCCACCACCGATTTCAGCATAAAAATGGCGGAAACCTGAGAGACACCTGTCAGAGACTCCTCTATGGGGTTGGCGGGTGCAGGGTCCTCCCACGGTCCTAGGCAACAGAGAGTCCGATGCAAGTGTGAACCTAGCCTGAAATAGATGCCTCACCATACTTGCTAGCTAAATTGGCTCCCTATAAACATGGATACTAGGACTAGCTAAGCATACTTGCTTATTGCCATAAGAAAGAGTAACAAAGCTGATGCTGTTCATTTCCTGGGAACAGTGAAGCTACTCGCATATATATTAGCTTACCTGTGGATATTTGAGAAAAGTAATCTGTTGTTGGAATTATTATTTTATTGTATTTTGTTGCTTTTTGTGTCAACATCATTGGATCAATTGACAAAAACATGCAAAAATATGCAAATACTAGATATGGGTGAACAGATTCATAATGAGAAGGATTATAGACCTGAATATTCCAAAAGTTTCAGGTTCACCACCTCATGACACTTGTGGCGCCCTATGTGACCGCTTGGGGCCTAAACACAGGCCTCAGTGTTGACCCCTGGCACATGACATCACGCAGAAGATGAACTGGAGAGCGCCGTGGACCATACAAAGAGGCCAAGAGGTGGTGAGGGAAGGTGAGTATAACGGTTTATTTTTTACACCTCCCCTGGGCCTCCACCTATTATATTCTGGGGGCTGAAGAGACCTCAGAGTATAATGATTTCACTTCTGATTCTATTTGAACTTGTTCAACCCAATATTGGTCTTTGGGTCGAACCATCTGAACCTGAAACTAAACAAATCTTCAGAGGATCGCCCATTTCTAGCTGATACATTGATGAAAGTTGCCATTGTGTTACTGATATATCTGCTTCCAGTGAGCTCATACAACAGGCCAATGGAGAGACATCACTGACTGTTCACTTCCACTTATCAAAATTTGTCATTATACTATACAAAAAAAATGCAATCCACCTGAAACGTATGAGTACACTCCATGGGAATTTTGCAACGGAGTTTGAACTGAAAATCTTTTCCATACATCATAATGTAAATTTTGTTTCTGCAGCTAGCATATGAATTTCTACATGTCTCATTCATATGAGTCGTAAAATTGCAGAAATTGAACAAATCTACCAAAGCAGTTTCACAATTTAAATGGAAATATTATATTTCAATTAAACTCAACTCTTGTCATTTTTACCAGCTTTATTATGCTTTTATAATCCTAGATGAAGACGTCTAGTTAAAGTTTTGCAGCAATAACAACGTTTCCATCCCAGTCAGTAGATGCTATTAAGTTTAGTGCTGCTTGAGATCTTCCTTATTATATGACCCCTAGGCATACATAGTAGACATAATGTAACATTGTGGTTACTTCTGACTGATGAAATCAAGCTTATTTTGATAATCTTAGAAGAAAACCTTGTAAACGCACATTCATCTATGAAAACATTGGCATTCCTTCAGAACTAAGCAGTGAATAAATGAAAAAGCCTCTACTACAACTATCAAGCTCATTCTATATCTCTTATGTAGTTATAGAGCTAATACAGTAACGTCTGAACTGCTGTATTGGAGCAGTTTTTGTATGTATACACTGTGTTTACCCCATATATCTACAAAAAAATAAAAGTAGTAAATAGAATAAACAATGGGATACAAAAGGCAATAATTTCCCTGTATACCTATACAGTGACAGACATCAGAGGTGAACCAGAACATAACATGAAACACTTAACTAATATAACTTTCTGATCAGAATCTAGTCCTTCTAACTCCCTTCCCAATGTAGTGTGGGTGTGTTCTTAATTTTCTTTACTCAAGTCTTGACTGGGATACTTTTAGGCCAGGTCCCCGTATGGTGTAAATGCCACAGAAAAAATTCTGGCGATTTACAAGCAGAGCAAAGTGGATGGGAATCTAGCGAATACCATGCCCACTTTGCGGTCAAAACCACGCTGTGGACATGCAGCAATTTCCAAAAACAGCATGGTTTTGAAAATCGCAGCATGTCAATTATGCCTACGGAAACGTCAGTGATTTCCCCATAGGTGTAATTGAAACAAAAAGTCACAGAAGAAACCTTGACGAATTTTCTGTTTAAAGCACTGCAGGAAGAACCACGATGCGTTGCCACCGCGGTTGTTCCCGCAACGCTTTTTTGCTGTGGGACGACACGTGGGGCCTTAGCTGAAGAAAGGAATATTTGGATATAGGAAAAATAGATTTATTGCTGTCCTTTTTTTGGACAGATACAAAAGTATGGTTTGCTGCGTGGGGCCTTAGCCTTAGATGGACTGCCGTGCTCGCTGTATGGATACTTTTAGGCTAAGGTTACTGCATTACAGTACAGCACAAAGCTGCACCACTGCTGCATACCGGTATTAGGGCTAAAGCCCCACATTGTACAGTGAATAGAATTCTGTCTAGTCCAATCCACACATAGCAGAGAAAAAAAAAAAATCGGAAAAGCTGCGACTTGAAAAACCGTTGCGTTTATGAAAATTGCAGCATGCGAATTATACTTGCGGAAATACCGGCGTTTTCCGTATAGGTATAATAAGGGCAGAAAGTCTGCAAAGGAAAACTCTGCAAAAACACAATAAAAAACACTGTGGAAAAAAACAATGTGTTTCCACTGCAGTTTTTTTTTGCAGCATTTTTTGAGGTGTTTTGCTTCATGGGGACTTAGCCTTAAAGCTTAGAGGAAAATATGAAGGCTGGTCCATTGTGGAATGAAACACTTTATTTTCTAATGAGTTAAATGTGTGAATGAGATTTGACTACAAAAGTAAGATCTTATTCACAGGGTTTCTCAGCTGTGTGCTAGTTTTTTTTTTTTGTTTTTTTTTTACAAGCCCCATTGTAGATATAGTATCTATTCACATGACCATATAAAATCTACTAGGGATCCACCCTCAGGTGTACAAGCAGCTGTAAAAAAAAAAAAAATATATATAGTGTACAGTACAGTAGTGTGAACAAGCACTAAAATGAAGGTTGGGGGGAAGGGGGTTACCAGAAAAAAAAAATATATATTACAAGACCAATAGCAAGACAATACCACAAAGTCAAACTTCAGTTCAGCCTTACAGTACAGCTCCAGGTTACAATCACTTCAATGATTATAATGGGAAACTGCATAACTAGCAATTCCATAACATGGAGTCAGTTACTGGATTTCTCTAGCTTTACAGGATAGACCAATATGATCTTTTCCCTGTATTGCAATGCCGGTATGCCTGGCAGCTACGTGGAGTCTGTTTGCCATGAAGATTATGTCATTATACTAAGGTATACTTACTACAGTCATTTTTGTGGATTTTTGGAGAAAATAGCAGTTACAATATGACTCATGTAAATATACCCCAATAGCGTCTCTAACCCAAAGCTACACTTAAGCAGTTAAGATCACACAGAAAAAACACCGGTGACTGACTCAGTGAGCAAGTAAAATGGGATCCCAGAAAACAATAAACAATGCAGACTCAGGGTTTATTCCTATAGTAGGTTACTGCCATAGTCAGAAATATGATCCAGATCCGAAAGGTCACATTGCAGACGACTTATAATCCTCAATTATTAACTACAATACAACCAAGTAGCCCAATTAATTTCCAGAATATCGGCCTTCACAATAGCGGGCCAGGTACTGGGAGCTGACAAAGAAAGAAAGCCAATTATCTGTTATAGCTTTATTATGGCAGAAAAGAAAATGGTTAAAGTGTAATACTTGAACTCCTGGTGAGAAAGCTCAGGCGCTAGAGACACAACTGGTGGCCTTTTGTAGAGTGCTATTTATAGTGAGATTAGCACCTCTTTTATAGAAAGGATCCTGTTCAGGCTACTTTTATTACCAACTTTAATCTCAATACCACTTTAACAATTGCACAAATCAGACTATGCATACCAATTGATGGGTGGGTGGAGACAAAGGGACAAAGGCAAGTAAAAGTCCGACCAGGAGAGAAGAGATCAATGCAAGAAGATCACATGGATGAGTCCATGCAAGTTTCTGGTGCTAAAAGGAAACATGTCTAATGGTGGTTCTAGCTGGACACAGATGACGTCAGTAGTATTCCTGAAATGCCCAGTACCAGCAGTGGATTGTACAATTTGTAACCGTACACTTCCAGCCACAGAACACGATAATAAAAGCAACTAAATCTGTTAAAAGTAATTCTTCACCGCTTCTCTCCATTCCCAGGAACACCACAATGACTGATGTGGGGAATGCAGCTTTATTCTTGACAAAGTGTGCAATGCTTATGACAGATGAGCGAAACTGCTATTATCAGCCTGTACAATTATCTCATCATTCTATGGGACAAGCCGAAAATGGGAATTCTATAGGCGCCTACTTAATAAAATGTGAGTTAGACAATCCCTTAAGTAGACACATATCTATTAGTGACATATTCCGCAGATTTACCCCAAGCAATAAGTTTATATTCAGTACCCTCTCTGTCAAGATCCCACTTGTACACAGACACAAAGGCCAGTTTCTTAGGAAAGCAATCCAGGTGACTGTAGCTAAGACCCTATGCAGCGAACGACAGCTAAAAAAAATGCTGTTGAAAAAAAAAAGTTAAAAAAATTGCATTTTTTAGGAGTGTATTTTTCATTGAGTTTTTGCTCCAATTCTTTCTTCCCTTGCGTTTCCACAGCTAAATTTAACATGCTGGGTTTTTTTCTGCAACAGTTTTTTTCCCCACAATGTGTGCATGGGATTAGCCAGAATCTCAATCACTAAACTGGTACTGTAAAATGCAGCACTGTTTTCACTGTGTTCCTGCAATGTGGGGCCTTAGCCTGTAAGAGGCATTCATGAAATGGTATGTAATGAAATCATATAGGGTAACAAAAAAAAAATACAACATAAATAAGATCTGAAAACTTCTTCCTGCGCTATTGCTTAAACACAAAATCATAGAAAAATATTAAAACCATAAAATAGCTCATCCATTGAAATACAAATATGCAAATTTATCTTTATATTTATCTTTATGTGGATATTGCAGCAAGAATTCCAGGGGTTACATAGAACATGAACATGTTACACACAGAGATACTGGGAGGAAATTACCAAGCCCTCTGTGCTACTTTTCTGGTGTCAAACTTGCAATTTTTGCATGAAACGTTTTGCACATAAATTTGTAACTTTTGCCATTTTACCCCTGCTTGTGGTACTTTTCTGAAAAAAGGGGGTCAGGACTTGTGGGAGGGAGGAGCCAGCTGTGGTCCAACAGATGTCCTATAATTTACACTACAAAACATGCAGCATATATGAACAAATCGTAACTTTCTGGCCCACAGACTAACAGCAGATGCTCCTCTTAAAGGGATTTTCCCATGAATTTATCCAGATTTAAAATTGTAGACAAATTTAAGTTAAAAATTTGCAGAATTTTAAACTTTTTATCCAAACAGCGGAGTCTTTTGTCTTGATCGGTTGCCAATGGAAACAACCATGAATGCAGAAAGTTTCTATGGTCTAGGAATTGTCAGGAAGGCAGCCATGATTTCCTTATTGTGGACATATTATCTTATTGCCCAATAGCCTATCCACAATAAGAAATCATGACTGGGCTACTGAAAAGTTACAGACCATAGAAAAATTCTTCATTTACTACTAAGGTGGTTAAAGAAAATCTTTAAAACTTCACAAAATTTTATTCATATTTAATTTTAATTGTCTACAAATGTTTAACTTTTAATTGTCTACAAATTGAAATCTGGTTATGTTCATGGAAAACTCATTTAATAAATTCAGAACATTTTACAGACTTTTCACCTCTCTGAGTAACTGTGTTACCTATTATGTCATAAATGGGGTCCCAGTGGTAGAATGGAGAGTCGCTATGTAACAGTGGCTTTCATTTGACAGCTTGGTCACATCCATGGTTGACTATTCATACTACCAACCCTACCCCCCATCCCTGCAATAGTAACTGCACATGAAGTATATAGCCTATGACTGCAAGGGATTACAGTAACAGGATACAGTTTGTACTTAAAAAGAAATTTCTATTTGGGATAATCCGTTTAATATGACCACTATCACTATTGCAATCATATAAAATATAGTTTTTAATCGTAGATAAAACTATCTTAAGCAGTATGTTGGGTTTTCCTATCAAAGAAAAAAGAAAACCTCTTTGCCCAGCAGAAACTGGGCCTTCATTTCTCTTGGGGTCTTCATGTTAAGTGTAATTAAAATGGCCATTGATGCACAAGCAGCGTTCCCTAGCACCATTGATTTGCTGGTGACAGAAATCTGCATTAACACAATAACATGGGCTCGTCGATTTAAAGGGTCTGCTGCTCAGAAAGGGACTACAAAGGTAAATCTTGCAGGCTGCATTTACTGTGAAATGCTTTTGTGAAGATTTCAGTCACTATGGTGACCCTTTTATTACACCAACACTTTTTTCTAACCCAGACAACCATTGTCTTTTGAAAGGGCATGTTTCAAAATTCTGCCAAAACCCAACTTAAAAGCATTAGTGACAAGAAGATAATGGATGAGGTTACACGTTTGGCAATCTGCACCCTATTTATACACTGGAAGATCCCAAGCTGCCAGCCTCTATGCTTTGGTTCACACATTATGTTTCTAATGTAATGATATGCACAACCATGTAGGCTTGGCACATCATACGCAGCAGGTTCGGGCAATTATTTACAGGTTTACACCTGCAAAAGCAACATATAGCAATAGTAATATCCATGCTTCTATGTGTCCTACTGTAGTAGAAATACTAGAGACTCTTCAAAATGGAGTAGCTATAGGAAGTATATTGATGTAAGAAAAAACTGAGCACACCTTACCCATAGAGCTGTAATATTCAAGTTGACACAGAAGTGGACCTGCTTAATACTGAATCCAGTACCTGCAGCAAGCCCCTCAGACAAGAGAGTGAAGGGGAATAGCAATGAAACTTGTGGAATCCAGCACCAGAAAAGATATTACACTATTACTTCATTCCATCCCACTGAAATCTTATAAGGGTCCTGACCACTTTCCAAGGCTAACACACTTCAAAAATCTAACAGATTTCTATATATGGTCACTAAAGCAAGATGAAAAACTCAGTCTAATAAATACACTATACTTGGGGGGGGGGTACCAAGTACAGCAGAATACTAAATGCTATATATCATTTGATTCTCACTGTGCCCCTGAGCAAGTTGGCTATTTTTTTTTGGTAAAAATCCTCTTACCCATCCCATAGATATGACCCCTGGAAGGTTATGTGCAATTTAGTTCTGATTATACAAGTGGGTGGTGACATATTATTTTCTATTTGAAAAAAAGAACGGCCTACTTGGTGAATAAAGGCTAGTTTGCATATAACCATCTAGGGGCCATATCTTCTGAATGGGTGGACAGATTTAAGAAATAGAAAAGCCAAATTGCTCAGGTGTTTTGTATGGATAGGTTGTATCTAAGTACTATAAACTTACCTTTTTAGTTTGTGGTGGGCAAACATATGGCAATAGGTTTTGTTTTGCAATTCTGATTTTAAGTTCTAGTTATTCTATGAAATGACACTCCTTACACATACTTAGGACCATGAAAAGGTAATGAAATGGGTTTCAGATGTAGAGAGATAAGGTTTGTTTGCACTAGCACTATGTGAAATCTTGAATGCCTTGTAGATATTACATATCCAAAAACAATCTCCATTTAATCCAAATAAAATCATAGTAAAAATTCCCGCAAAAAGCTTAGTACACCTGAAATAGACTAAGAATTTAACAGACAACCTCCTTAGTATTGTATCCGCTTACCCAATCTGTTTAAAAAGCGGTTAACCTGGGGACCCCATAGACTATAATGGGGTCTGCTGGGTTTCCACCTGAAAATTGCAGAGTGAAAAGTCCTACTTTTCTCTCTGCATTTTTTAAGTGCAATGGGGGCGGAATCCCCATACGGAAAGAGAGTGCTGGTGTGAATCCAGCCTGAAGCAGTACATCAGCCATGTTATTTTAAGTAATACATGTCATGCATCTTAAAGTAATATATCTTATATTTATGACTTTAGTAAAAGAGAATATGCAATGCCAGAGGTCAAATAAAATGATAAAGAGAAAGCAGAGAATAATAACAGGTGTGGCCAGATGGAGGTGAACTGTCTGACAGGATCCAGACTCTTAAGTAAAGCGTGATACGTGTGCAGTCAATATTCTAGTCACACAGAGCTTGAACTCTCATTCCTTCCTATTAATAAATGACAACTAAGACAAATAAAAACCATGAGAACTTCACTTGTTTAAGAAGAAACATAAAAATCTGCTGACAACTGTGACCACTGGGACACGAACAATCACCGGGTAAAGAAACACTTGGCTCTCCCGGCCCTACTTCTCAATAGCCTTACCAAAAAAAAAAAAACACCCACACAGGGCCATATAAACTAATACTGTGTAACTTTTCGACAGTGAAAATTTCAACTGGACAGTCTTAACTAGAGATGAGCGAGTACTGTTCGGATCAGCCGATCCGAACAGCACGCTCCATAGAAATGAATGGATGCACCTGGTACTTCCTCTTTGACGTCGGCCGGTCGCTTAACCCCCCGCGTGCCGGCTACGTCCATTCATTTCTATGCGAGCGTGCTGTTCGGATCGGCTGATCCAAACAGTACTCGCTCATCACTAGTCTTAACGTGAACCAGATCATAAGTGTCAAATGTTCTTTGATGATCTGCTGCATTTCTACACTGTTTGCTCTCACTTTACACCACTTATTAAAAGGCTTCAGTTCTGACCAAATTTTGGTGCAATTTCAGGAAAATAAGAGCTAGTTGCCAAATAACCTTCTGGTGGGCGTATCTGCATGGGTGGACAGATTGCAAAAATATTAAGCAAATTGTATGGCATTTATTATTTTGTACCTGACGACAGTTCCTCTTTAATTATTCTAACCTTGCGTTTTTTGTTTTATACGGTTGCCTTTTACAGGCTAAGTCAGGTCTAACTTTACACAACTTGTTACGTGGTTTAGTTCCAAACAAAATTTGGTGCAAAAATTTGATACAATGGCTGAAATTATGATGCAACTTACAGGCTAAGGCCCGACATACAGTGAAAAAGCTATTACTGCGGATGTCGGGTAGGGGTTAAGCCATAACCCCTTTTCAACAAGCCCCACCCACATGTTATATGAAGTACATAAAATGTCTAAAACACGTACAAAATGGGGTGTAAAACATTTTTGGTGCAAATAACACAAGAATCCTGGTACATATTTATTAGTTTAGTTCCAAGCCTACGACTGATGGCCATCTTGCCAGGAGCAATCCTACATGAAGCAGGGCTGGTGGCCACCAATCTAAAAGAGAAAATTAATGTTATTAGAGTAATTTTTGAAATTTGTTGAAAAATTCCCATTTTCAGAAAGAAAGACTATACAGTATGTAACACCTGAGTAGTTGCTGGAGGCGTTGCAGGGGCTCAGGGTCTAATGTAGGTGTAGTTCCCTATTTGCTTGCTCACTAAATAAAACCGTCCTTTGTCCTAAAGCATTTTCCTGACAGAAGTTTACTTTCTATTTCCACATATTTCAGCGTGACATGCTCTGACTCATATCTATGAAAGCTGTACCCCGAGCCAACTTATTTTAGATGCAGCACACCCTAGAAAATCTCATGCTGCTCCTAACATGTCCTTGAGAGGTTTGATTTATTATAGGTTATCAACTTACAAGACGGAGAACTTATACTTGCACCTCATATATTGGATTTGTAAAGAAAACCATAAATTAACAGGATGTGTCTCTGGCATTCACATCAGATCTTCTGTGGAAAAGGGAAATACTTGGGAAAGGCAAATGAGCATAAAAGAAAATGATTCAAAGAGGACCTTTCATCACCTCCACATACTCCAGTAATTTGCATTTGTTAATAGGCACGGTTCCACGAATTCTGGAGTACTTGTCATTTTTCTTTAGTTCCCACCTTTCCTGAACAATCAGTGCAGTAAAATTTGGCTCTCTAATAAGGCTGTCTACTGTCAAATGGTCTTAGACAGAGGGGCGAGGCTTAGAACTGCAAGTATTCAGTATCACACCCCACGCCTCCTCTGTCCCACCACCACCCACTTGACAGCAGGCCACCTCACTGCGGTGATACTTCACTACCAGTGGTGGCTAGAGAAAAAATTCATACTCAGTGCAGAAATGCCCACTAAAGGATAGAAAGAATTACAATGAGGTCTTCATTATTGTTCTGTAAAATCAATATTTGGGGATATACTTCCATTTTGGTATTATAAACGTTCATAGGTACTGATGGCTTTTATGTAGCCAGGCACCTGCTGGTTGGCCAATTTCCACAAGAAACATATGTGGAAACTTGTTTAATGCCTTTGCAGTATGGGAAATGTTTCCACTGTATGCCCCAAACATATCCATGGTCTGTAATGGGACAATCTTAAGATGTAGTATGCACTTGCATTTTTATTACTGTATTTTCTATGTGTTTCATTCAAAAGAATTCAGCAAAAAAAAAAAAAAAAGCCACACCATCATCTTTTAGAGATGGTTGACATACGCCAATGTCATCTGAAAAAAAATCTGAAATTTCTTCAATTGTTCTACTCTTTTTAGATTACTCTTGGTGCTTAGCAATGTTTAAAACAAATGGGAAGATTTGCTACTGCTATTTATGGCTGTGGCACCACGTTGCAGAAACAGCTTTTTTTGTTGTTGCAGTTTTCCCAAGCCAGGAGTGGATTGGTTAAAAAAAAAAATCAAAATCTGCAACAAAAAAAGCTGCATTATCACAACGTGGGGCCTCAGCCAGTAAATGTCTTTGGATCTATTCACATGTGTGCCACAAGTTGTGCACTTGTGTGTCCATCACATGACCATGGACTGATTTTTATACACTTTGTAAGCAGAATGAATAATAGCACTCTGATATAGAAAGCCATAAATATTGACACACAAAAGAACATTGGAAACTTTTTTATTAAATAAACTATAACATTTGTCTCTCAATATGGGTCTGAAAGTAGAAAGTGGGTTCTTGCTGCAGATTCTATCTTGGGGTTTTCCATGAGTCCAGCATGTCTGTGGGCAAGCTTTGAGCTTATTATACTACTGTTTGCACACATATTGCTTTGTGGGTGGTGCATATTTGGCAGAATGTGGTATAGTGTGGAAGTTTGACTATCTCTCTATTTGTGTGATGTTATGTCTCACCTTTATTATTCTGTATGTGTTATTTATTTCAATTTTTAATAAATATTTGTATTTTTTTTTTTATACATTCATATGGTTTTTGTTCATGGTTTCTTCATGATAGACTGAACTAGAAAGTTCCCCCGGGTGCAGCTAAACATGAATTCTGTGATCCGCAGCTAACTTTCCATTGACAAACAGACATCAGTCAGCAGCTTGTGCCTTACGTGCACTGATATTTAATGTCATGTGAAACTTCACAACCATCTGTTGTCATAATTGTCCCTATTGTGTATTTTTTTTTTTTTTGACGTCACACATTATTCACACAGTATAAAAGGTTCAGCCAAGGAAAATGTGAAACCTATCTGGAATTACCTCCTGTATGCTGTGTACTGCAGTACAATCCACCAGTAGATATGCGTATAAGGAACACATTAGCACTACAGCATATTTTGGAGTACTTTGCAGTAGAACAAGCTGCAATAATACTGTACGGTTATTGTAAATTTCACCTTTTAATTTTACTAATAACTAAAATCTACTGCAGAGTGGTCGATAACCTGAACTGGCTGAATCCTAAAAGAACCTACAAAACACTTAGACCCCGTAGCATACCCTAGTGCCCTCTACATAAAATGAAGTGGTAAATTATGACAGTACTTAAGTGCTCGTATCAATCGAGGCATATAAGGTGGGCGCCTCAACAAAGTCTATTAATGATTAGGTTGTGGTTTATCATTAATGGCAGGAAGCTCATGTAATATTTATTGGTAAGTGTGGGGCAAGCAGCTGCTTCCCCATTCTTACTGCAGACTAATGTCCGTAAAACATATGCTGTAGACATCTTCCCTCTTGTATCTGGTATGGCAGCTGCTGTAATAATTGATGTATAAGACATTCTTTTCATCATCCTAGTCTTACTTGACCTCTGATGTTACTATAGGGTAAGAAAGAACCACGAATAAAAAGCATTACTAGACACAACACAATTGCTATTACTAGTTCAGATGTCTTGCGTAGCACTACATTACATCTCCATAAATGAAATTCCGTTACCAACTATACTGTATGTAGCACACCATGGAGAATTCATTGATTCCTGATTTCATATTAGGGAAGAATTTTCTATGGATTTATGCTAGCCTGGGTACGCTAGGTGTTTCTTAATGTGAATATTGGGCAATATGAACCTGTCTGCACTACATAGAACTGATTACATAAGGATTAATACGAAGGGGTCCCCAAGGTTATTGGGTTTTCCGTTTTTTGTTTTGTTTGTTTTTTAAACTGTAGGTGAACAGGTGTAGGTATGTAAAAGAAAGAAAAAACCTAACTAAGGCTAATGCCCCATGGTGTAGAAACACTTTTTTTTTCTTTTTTTATGAGCCAAGAATGCTTACAGAAGTAAAGGGAGATATATAGGAAGCTGTTATACTTCTTCTTTCTGCTCAATTCTCTACTGGCTTTGGCTCAAAAAAACACAGCAAAAAAAGCTGCTTTTCTACAACATGGGGCCTGTAAAGGTTCTTTCATCCCAGCATTACTGTTCAGGCAGTCAGTGGTCTCTGGGGTCACAAAGAGCAGTGATGGCCTGTGCAGTCATGTGAATGATGGTCAAGATGTCATTGCTTTCATTCTGACAAAAGCCCAGAGGAGTGGAACATTGGAACAGCAGATGAGTTAAGAAAAAAAGTTACCCCCTGTTTTTCAAGTACCACAAATCTTATGGAATTAGTTCCTATTGGATACGTCCTGCTGTAGTTCACCTATGACAGGAGCAGAACATATAGATCCATCCCAGTTCATGCAGGGATTACATCTTGCACCACAAATCTCCAAATATAAACCCTGATAAATGACTATACACATGTATATTGGCGAATTGGACAATAAATTATGGAGAGGCCCATGTCATGGAAAAGCACTATGTGGTAAACCTTCAGCATTCATGTCATAAACCAGTCACAGCACGGTAGGCTGACAGCATATACAGTAAGTCACTGCAGAAGCCATTATTTATTTTGCAGGTTTTGTTTAACCATGATCCTTAGAAATGTTTGCAAGAACATGCAAGGAGCGGCCGTGCTCATACTGAAGGTGAGGTAATAATGCATTCAAGTTATTGTTTAATGCTTCAAGACAAAGAAGGGTACTTGAGATATGAAGAAAATAAGTATACAGTGCCAGGTCCACAGTAACAGAAAGCAAACAAACTGGTGCAGTCCTAACAAAACTATTCATCCGGGGCACGACTGGTGTGGGACTGTCACACCTTAGGCTTCCAGCTTCCCTGCAATGCTCAACTCCAACACTCCGGCCAAAGAAATGGCTTAAAGTGACACTCTAGACAGCTGAAAATACATTGCTTGCCCCATTAGCTGAAGGGTCCAGCTTACGCCAAAAATGTCATCTTCCTTGCCAGTCCAGAAGAACCACTCTCTGCATAACAACTACTGAACTGGCACTTTAAAGGCAAACAGAAGGCTCAGACCTTCATACAAAAAATATAGTAGAGACATTAGGCATATTATGGTACACCACAATGAGATATTTTATGATTTTGCATTTATTCAATGTGTGTTACTTTTACCTAGCCAATATGTAATTCTGACTTCTACTACACCAAAGCAAACAAATGTACATCTTCTCAGTGTATTAGGTTTATTCAGTACCTTAGCCAAGTTAAATGTTGTGATCTAGACAATTTAGCGTGAAACAGATTTGTTTCATTATCACGCCATGCCCCACGGTCGTGTTATCAGCTGTGCCAAGCGCCCCATGGGGTCTTAATCCGGTTCTGGACAGATTGCATATCGTACTCTGCTCACTATAGAACTATGACAAGCCTAACCTCCTCCCTTTATTATCCCCCGGCTTACACTTTCCTCACCACCTGGTGTTATTTACCCAGTAGGAGCAAAGACTCTACCAAAGTGGTGTGAAGAACCCACAATACCAGCGAACAGTCGTCATCCTAGTGCTGCTCATGATAATAATGTCCACATCTCTTCACAAAGATACAGGAATACAATAGATATGAAAAGACTAGAAAAAAATCATGACATAATATTATTTATTGCCTTTCTAATCTCAAAAGTCTTTACTATATGAATTCTATTCAATACAGCCACAAATGAAACCGATTAGAAACAGATTCCTTAATTTACTTCAGATTTAGCCAAAATTATTGGAAATATAAAATTCTATAAAGGTTATGGAAAGTCGGTATGAAACTGATAACAATACCTTGTAGGACTGCTTCTAATTTTCCAAAGATGTTTTTCTTATTATCTAGAGAAGACAAGAAGCACTTCTAAGGCCAAGGACCCACATGGCGTAAACCCTACAGTTTGGCCCCAACGGAAATGCCAAAACAAAAACCGCTGCGTTTTACAGTCCCTACAAAGTGAATGGGATTCTAGCAAAAATGCAGAAAAATTCCTGCAGCGCAAATGCTGCGATTTCCAAAAACGTTGCATATCAATCATACTTAAGGAAACTTCAGCATTTTCCATATAGGTAAAATTGAAGCAGAAAGTCCACAGAGGAAAACTCTGCAGACTTTCTGTGAAAAGCCTTTGCAGGAAAAACCGTGATGCATGTCTACCATGGTGCAGAAGACGAAAGGAATATTTGGATATAGGAAATTGATTTGTTGCTGTCCATTTTTTGGACAGATACAAAAGTATGGTTTGAGGAGTTTTTGTGTCCTTAAAAATTTTTAAAAAAAAAACCTTTTTTTTTTTTTAAGCATTGATTGCCACTCATCTTCATCAGTTTTTTGTACCCATTAAACAGATGAAAAAAATGTGATCTGAATAAAGCCTAAAATGTATCAGGCTGTTAAGCCCACAGAGGTTTACCTATACTAAGCCACTAAGGATTGCAAGGCTGTGCACCAAAAGGTCCAGAAAACAATGCAACTCTACAACTATGGCCGCCTGACACAAGTATAAAACCACTATATCCCAGAGCACACACACAAACAAGACTCAGAGTTTGTAGGTTCTTGCAGGAATTCCTAAAATAACAGATCCACAGCATGCACTGAAGTTTTAGAAATGTCAAAGGGGCAAGTAAGAAATTGCTGGGTGATGGTTAATAATTGACTACATTGCTTTCCCAAAGCAAATCAGCCTGTCAAATTACCCTGAAGATTTAATGAGCCACAGTCACAGCAGAGATAAAGAGGGCAGCTAGCTGGTAATGTTAGCATGTGAGAATCTCCATCCTTACCTCTGCCTCATTTCTACAATATGCGGATGGATATACAGTATATTCTTACATAAGCCTAGGTATTTGCATGCCTTCTCAGTTGCTCAGTTTCCAAAGAAATATGAGTCTACAATTCACACCATGTTTATATCGGCAATATTACAAAAAGGGTCATTATTAATACACTATGGTGTATATGTCAAAAATCTCCTCTTTTGGCATGCACTGTATCTGGCATTATTATTGGCTAAATACCTGATTTCTTTTTTTTACCTTTATTGATAAACTATTCAAAGCAACCACAATAAGACACCAATAAAAGGAAACATATGCATTTTTTATGATGGAGGTCAATCTCAAATGTAGTCACTTAGCAGGATACATTTGGAGCAGTCTGGGGGCAAAAAAAAAAAAAGATTACCTACCTTTGTGAGAATGGATCTGTCTTATGGATTATGGATATAAATATGTAAATGCTTTCTCTATTTAGCAATGTAATGAGCTACTTGTCAATAGTGACATAACAACATACTTCTCCTTGTGACATTTATAGTTTAGGTATATAGTACTATCATTGTACAGACCAAAGTTACTAACCAAAATACTGCACATGAATTTTATATGCTTCTGATACATACATGCATATGAAATACACTTATAAAAACATACTCATGTGCCGTTCTAAGGCCACAATACATCTGCAACAACATAATATGGACCCTATTATGGGGCTTTTTATACTATTGGCATGATCCCAAATTTTGTGCTGACCCAATACAATAGTAAGGCAAAGTGGAATACGGATAGCATTTTAAGTTCATTCAGAAAAAAATTAGCTTTACATGTTGAGGACAAGTTGTAGGTAATAACCTATAACATTTAGATTTTTTTGGTAGGTTTTGTCTACAATGCTGAAGAAGAGGCCACAGTGCTTGCTCAAGAGCCTTTCCTGAGGATAGGTCATCAGCGTAAAAAAAAATAAATAAATAGGAAAATTCCTTTAGGCTAAGGTCCCCCATAGGAAATCGCAGCCAAAAAGTGCTGCGGAAATACATCATGTTTTTTCCGGCAGCGCTTTTTTAGTTTTCCTCTGTGGACGTTCTACAGCAATTATACCTATATGGAAAATGCCAGCTTCTCCATAGGTATAATAGACATGCTGCTATTTCCAAAACCACAATTGCATAATTTCCACTGTGGCTATATTTCACTAGAATCCCATCCACTTTGCAGGAATTGTAAAAATGCTGCGTTTACACCACATGGGGCTTCAGCCTTAGCTAAGCCCCTATGTTGCAGAAATGCAGTGGCAAAAAACTCAAAGTTTCTCACTATCAGCAAAGTGAATGATTTCGTCATCCACACATTGTAGAAAAAAAAGAGCTACAAATTTTTTTTATTTTTTTTTTAAAAAACACAGCATGTTATATTTAACTGCAGATTCACAAGCGTTTTCTCTATATGTTTAACATGGGAAGAAAAAAAAATGAAAAAATGTTGCAGAAAAAAAGCATGATGTATTTTCTTACACAGCGTTTTTTCTTTAGCTGCGTTTTCGTACGTGGGGCTTAGCCTTAAAGAGGACACATGCAGATTTATAGACCGCTAGAAAGCAGACTGTGCGTTAAATTCAGCACACCATTGGCTTTCCCATTATGTGCCCCGAAGTTGAAGATATCAGTGCCGTTATAAGGGCATTCCTGATAGACTAGCTGAGCTGTGAGGAACGCCCCCTTACCCTTTTCCAACAGTACTCGTCCATAGTTCTGTACTGTCCGAGGGGGTGTTCCTTACTACCCAGCGATGACGCTAAGCTGTGAGGAACGTTCCCCCTGATTGAACTCATCCATAGATTAGTACTGGAGGGGGGTGGGGGCGTACTTCACAGCTTAGTGTCAGTGCTGGGCGGTAAGGAACACCCTCTTCTGACAGTGCAGGGCTATAGAAGGGTACTGTCAGGAAGGGTGGTGGGGGAGGGACGGTCCTCACAGCCGGGCTAAACTGTCAGGAACGCCCTTCTGATAGTGGGCAGAGATTGGTAATGGCACCAATATCTCTTGCCTCATGGCACATAACGGGAAAGCTGTCAGTGCACTGAATTCAGTCAACTTTCTTTTGGTATCTAAACCCGCATGTGCCCGAGGACATGAGAGGTCCTCTTTAAGAGGAATGGATTTAGGGGTCACGGAGTCAATAACTCAAAAAAAGCTGTTCCAATGTATGTACTGCCTACAGTCTACCTAACAACATAAAGTAATAACTTCATATACACAGTAATGTATAGTGTTATCATACTATATCTCACTGTGCAAACAAATGTATATAAAATGAACATAAAAAGTAGTCCAGTGGCATGTAAAGTCACTGGCATTTAGATCCAGCATAGGCTTTCTCGCAGGTTAGGATATCTAACCCAAGCCTTTGCCAATACTATGCTCTGCCCATACACAGAAATCATCAAGTGCATACAGAGATGTTGAATGAAATATCGGACATTCCCTCAATCATTGGCTTGATAATGTACTTGTGAGACACTGCTCTCAGTGGGATTAAGTAACAGACTTGGCAGAGTTATTAAGAAGGTGTGCCAGGAGGGAAACAAAAGTGAATAAACTCAGCTACCTATCATGGCTGTACACAATAAGCCTGTCTAGCACAAGAGAAGAGAAACTGTGATGTGACCGAACAACCTGCAACCAAAATCAAAGCAAATCCCATCCAGTTTACCAGGGAAATGGTTTATTCCCTTTGACAAACATAACATACTTTTATGTGTAAATTGCGCTCTAATACTCTGTACTGCTTTACAAGACCTTCAATAAAAAGATATAAAGTCTGTGCACATCACTGTGCAATGTGCTGGTGTAATATAGACGGTTAAATCTGGTCATAGAAAGAGTTAATTGTTTTCTGTGTAAATCATAGTTTAGTCCTATATTGCCTTAAATAACAGGTGTATAGTAGAGATTTTTGGCTTTGTTATAAGGTTTGTATCACATCTCTGCGTGTATTTCTGGGCTCTGTTCTGCCACAAAAATAGAAAACTGTTCCCATCCCAGTGGATCATTTTTATGGGAAAAAAAAAAACAAAAAACAAATATGCTGCATACTTTTAGCAGAATTCATGACAGAATCTGTGACTGGACCCCAGATACAAATGTGAATGTAGGCTAAGCAAGAAAAAGCAACATAAGATTTAGCAAATACAGATTTTAATTGCATTAATATTTTAACATTGGAAGTATTCATTCACATCCAACACTACTGATATCAGAGACAAAACAAAGTAACAATGCAAAAAGTACAAGGTTTCTGTTCTGTTTATAGTACAGACCATAAACATCTAACAGATGCGAGCCCCACTTATTTGTAAAACCGATCCCCCAAATCCCATTGTGTCTTGCCCCACTATCAGTAGTGGTAAGGTTTATAGAAACATCCAAACTCAGTGAGCTACAATGTTTCAGTAACTGTCATAGAAGTTAAACAGAGTAAGATTTAGCTCAGTGAGCTTGGCCCTTTTTGTAAACCTGACTGCTGCTGAGAGCCTGGATTTGATGATAAATGTAGGCAGAGGTGAGCTAAGACCCGGTTCACATCTGCGTTCGGGGATTCCATCCCTTGCAAGCAGCACTTTTCTCTTCGCATTTTTCATGTGGAAACCAAGTGGAAACCACACGCACGCCATTATAGTCTATGGGTTTCTAAGGTAAACACTTTCTTATGCGGAATAGGTTTCCATTTGGGGGTCCCTAAGCAGACCCCAAGAACGGAAACCCATGCACAGATGTGAACTGGGCCTAAGACATGGCTTGGGGGTCAGTTTTACAGAAAGCTGTTTCCGATTAACCGGTCATTAAAAAAAGCATAATATAATATATATATATATATATATATATATATATATATATATATATTTATTACAATTACTTTTTATTTTGCAGCATCCAACAGGGTATATTATGCCGGATGCACAGAACTGCTAGAATTCCCTTTAACTTTAAGCTTTTACTTGGAGAGATGAAGAGATTACATGAAACTCAGTAAAAGCCTTTCCAGTCCCCAGGTCTGTCCTAACACCAGGGAAAGGAAATCAGGTCACTGCGCACATGTTTGTGTATGAAGAAACAACACTGAAATTCAGCAATCTAACATGTCCACAAGGCCAATGCAACTTGCCAATTTCTAATAAAGTTGATTAAGGAAACTGTCATATTTCATTGTTCTTGTATGTGTGGGCCAACAAGTCATGCATGAAGCTTTGCGTACAGCACTCATTTCTCCACGTTATTCATGGACCTTATAAGAGTACGTTAGATTCGGAATATTTATACTATTTGTGTCCCTGTCTGTCATTCATATGCTTGCCCGAATCTCTGACCTAACAAAGCCACTGCACTTGGCGGCACACTTCTGGTCTACTTGGCACTTCAAGGGGCATTTAGAAGGGCTATGCTATAGACACTGAATTTGTATGGAGGGTGTCCCTGTGAAGCTTCTCTTATCTTACACTTAAGCTATATTCACACGCTCATGATGTAAATCAGCTGTGAAAAAACAGTAATTTTTCACGGCCGATTTGCATCCATGTAGCATTCATTTTCACAGATCTTCATAGGCCTGAGTATAGCAATGATCTGTGAAACACAGCCAAAATAGAACCTGTCCTGTTTTCTGATGGGCCGTTCACACAGTGTATAAAATAAAACCTGACGTGTATAGGTCCTTAGGATTGCATTGATTTTATTGGAGATGTGTGATGCCTGTTATTCCCACTTGTGAGTATAAGGCCTTTAAAGAGGACCTTTCACCACTTTTGGGCACATGAAGTGTTATATACTGCCAGAAAGCCGACAGTGCGCTGAGTTCAGCGCACTGTCGGCTTTCCCGATCCGTGCCCGGTGTAAAGAGCTTACGGTGCCGGTACCGTAGTGCTCTATGGTCAGAAGGGCGTTTCTGACCATTAGCCAGAGACGTCCTTCTGCCTCGCGGCGCCAATCGCGCTGTGCTGTGGAGCGGGGAAGAACGCCCCCTCCCGCTCCTGATAATATTCGTCTATGGACGAGCTGTGTGAGCAGAGGGAGGGGGCTTTCCTCCCCGCTCCACAGCACAGCGCGATTGGCGCCGCGAGGCAGAAGGACGTCTCTGGCTAATGGTCAGAAACGCCCTTCTGACCATAGAGCACTACGGTACCGGCACCGTAAGCTCTTTACACCGGGCACAGATCAGGGAAGCCGTCAGTGCGCTGAACTCAGCGCACTGTCAGCTTTACGGCAGTATATAACACTGCATGTGCCCAAAAGTGGTGAAAGGTCCTCTTTAAGTCAAATATTATCAGAAGTATGTTTTGACAGAAGGAAACAAATACATAACAAAACCTTCACATGGATTTCAATATACACACTTCATTGAATTTTATGAGAATTCCAAGGCTGATTGATTTCAGAGGAAATCGGCTTTTTGGTTTATGTGGTACAATCTGAAATTCACCTGAATAAGTGACAGTCACTTAACTGAATGGCTTTTGTGCAGAATCTATGGTGTGGTATTAGCCTCATTAAAAGGGGTTAATCTGCTTGCTGATCTGTAGCATATCAGGTCCATCCTGAATTTCTCCATCAGATTTTACAAAAAAATACGTTATTTGAACAAAGGCTAAGCAATATGGTAGCAGGGTAACTTGTTGATCCAGCCAACACAGTGCAGCTTTAGTATTAGTATTGCTCTCATACCCTACACAACTGGTATTCTCATAGTCCCTATACAGAGGCAATTAAGGTATTTTAACCCTTCCATGGTCTATAGAGTATATTCATAAAGCATGAAAATAACAATACCAGGTCTTATCTTTATTAAAGTCTGACTTTGTGTGAATGTATATAGTGACTGAACACAACATAATGTAACAGCACTATGAATCTTCAGAATCCACATAAGGATCTACTATTTGTTCATGATATAGGCATCTATAATTTAGTATTACTATCGCTTTATCATATTTGCACACAACGCAGCAGTCAGTAAACCCTACCACCAACACACAGAATGCCCTCTAAAGGGTAAGTTCACACGGAGTAACGTGCCGCGTAATGTGGCACGTATACGCCGTGTGAGACTTTGCGGGCCGTTTACGATCCCATTGATTTCAATGGGAGCCGGGATCGTATACGCGGAGTTATTTTGCAGCTGTGATTTTGCGGCTGCAAAATAACGCCACGTATACGATCCCGGCTCCTATTGAAATCAATGAGAGCGTATACAGCCCGCAAAGTCTCACACGGCGTATACGTGCCACATCACGCGGCACGTTACTCTGTGTGAATTTACCCTAACTCCTTTCCTTCCAACCACAGTCTTCTAGGATCTAGGCAAAGATGGAGGCCATTCATATTTACTAACCATAAAAAGGACCGCCAACTGTACATTTTGCTTTTACACAATAAAAAGTCCATCAGTCGTCTCCTACATGTTTATCTACATGGCAG
The DNA here is from genome assembly GCF_031893055.1 of Leptodactylus fuscus. Lineage (NCBI taxonomy): Eukaryota > Metazoa > Chordata > Amphibia > Anura > Leptodactylidae > Leptodactylus > Leptodactylus fuscus. The sequence goes on from NC_134269.1 coordinate 121,059,843, forward strand.
TTTTGTCCTGAGGATATAGCATGACTGGCCCGTAAGAACTTGCTGGTTTTAAGGTCACAGGTGAAATTAGGCCATAGCTGAAGGGATTACTACATTCAGACATCTTGTCACCTAAATTACAGGAGTGACCGGCATTTTACATTCCACTTGCTAAATGGACAAAAGTAAAGAAATGATCCCTCTCTCTAATACAGTCCATGCTTTCATGCAAGGCACATATGCATCTGATATGAACTAAAATCTTTCACATTCACCCATTTTTAGTTACATGTGTTCACAACCAACAAGTCCATCATTATGGCTTCTGCAAGCCTTAAGTTATACATGGCAGTATTAACCCAAATGACCCTATGCATAAATGGCCAATCCTGATCACTGCTTCATGTGAACACATCCAGCTATCATATGACAGATGATTTGCTCAATGCTGATCATATCTTTAATAATGACATAATAATCATGTTCCCACACACCCTATTAAGGGGATATATTGCCAACAATAATGGATACTGTATGAGAGAGAAACAAATTCTTCTACAAAAAAAAATAAATATATCATTGCAAAATATAAAGCCAACTGATTTTGCTATTACCCTTAAAATTGTATTCCACATATCCATACCTCAATACATTCCTAAGCGTTCTCATCTCTGTATACGTATTCCACATATCCATACCTCAATACATTCCTAAGCATTCTCATCTCTGCATACGTATTCCACATATCCATACCTCAATACATTCCTGAACCTCCTCATCTCTGCATACGTATTTCACATATCCATACCTCAATACATTCCTAAGCGTTCTCATCTCTGCATACGTATTCCACATATCCATACCTCAATACATTCCTCAACCTTCTCATTTCTGCATACGTATTCCACATATCCATACCTCAATACATTCCTAAGCGTTCTCATCTCTGCATACGTATTCCACATATCCATACCTCAATACATTCCTAAGCGTTCTCATCTCTGCATACGTATTCCACATATCCATACCTCAATACATTCCTAAGCGTTCTCATCTCTGCATACGTATTCCACATATCCATACCTCAATACATTCCTAAGCATTCTCATTTCTGCATACGTATTCCACATATCCATACCTCAATACATTCCTAAGCGTTCTCATCTCTGCATACGTATTCCACATATCCATACCTCAATACATTCCTAAGCATTCTCATTTCTGCATACGTATTCCACATATCCATACCTCAATACATTCCTAAGCGTTCTCATCTCTGTATACGTATTCCACATATCCATACCTCAATACATTCCTAAGCATTCTCATCTCTGCATACGTATTCCACATATCCATACCTCAATACATTCCTGAACCTCCTCATCTCTGCATACGTATTTCACATATCCATACCTCAATACATTCCTAAGCGTTCTCATCTCTGCATACGTATTCCACATATCCATACCTCAATACATTCCTCAACCTTCTCATTTCTGCATACGTATTCCACATATCCATACCTCAATACATTCCTAAGCGTTCTCATCTCTGCATACGTATTCCACATATCCATACCTCAATACATTCCTAAGCGTTCTCATCTCTGCATACGTATTCCACATATCCATACCTCAATACATTCCTAAGCGTTCTCATCTCTGCATACGTATTCCACATATCCATACCTCAATACATTCCTAAGCGTTCTCATCTCTGCATACGTATTCCACATATCCATACCTCAATACATTCCTAAGCATTCTCATTTCTGCATACGTATTCCACATATCCATACCTCAATACATTCCTCAACCTCCTCATCTCTGCATACGTATTCCACATATCCATACCTCAATACATTCCTCAACCCTCTCATTTCTGCATACGTATTCCACATATCCATACCTCAATACATTCCTAAGCATTCTCATTTCTGCATACGTATTCCACATATCCATACCTCAATACATTCCTCAACCTCCTCATCTCTGCATACGTATTCCACATATCCATACCTCAATACATTCCTCAACCTTCTCATTTCTGCATACGTATTCCACATATCCATACCTCAATACATTCCTCAACCTTCTCATCTCTGCATACGTATTCCACATATCCATACCTCAATACATTCCTAAGCGTTCTCATCTCTGCATACGTATTCCACATATCCATACCTCAATACATTCCTAAGCATTCTCATTTCTGCATACGTATTCCACATATCCATACCTCAATACATTCCTCAACCTTCTCATCTCTGCATACGTATTCCACATATCCATACCTCAATACATTCCTCAACCTTCTCATCTCTGCATACGTATTCCACATATCCATACCTCAATACATTCCTAAGCGTTCTCATCTCTGCATACGTATTCCACATATCCATACCTCAATACATTCCTCAACCTTCTCATTTCTGCATACGTATTCCACATATCCATACCTCAATACATTTCTCAACCTTCTCATCTCTGCATACGTATTCCACATATCCATACCTCAATACATTCCTCAACCTTCTCATTTCTGCATACGTATTCCACATATCCATACCTCAATACATTCCTAAGCGTTCTCATCTCTGCATACGTATTCCACATATCCATACCTCAATACATTCCTCAACCCTCTCATTTCTGCATACGTATTCCACATATCCATACCTCAATACATTCCTAAGCATTCTCATTTCTGCATACGTATTCCACATATCCATACCTCAATACATTCCTCAACCTCCTCATCTCTGCATACGTATTCCACATATCCATACCTCAATACATTCCTCAACCTTCTCATCTCTGCATACGTATTCCACATATCCATACCTCAATACATTCCTAAGCGTTCTCATCTCTGCATACGTATTCCACATATCCATACCTCAATACATTCCTAAGCATTCTCATTTCTGCATACGTATTCCACATATCCATACCTCAATACATTCCTCAACCTTCTCATCTCTGCATACGTATTCCACATATCCATACCTCAATACATTCCTCAACCTTCTCATCTCTGCATACGTATTCCACATATCCATACCTCAATACATTCCTAAGCGTTCTCATCTCTGCATACGTATTCCACATATCCATACCTCAATACATTCCTAAGCATTCTCATTTCTGCATACGTATTCCACATATCCATACCTCAATACATTCCTCAACCTTCTCATCTCTGCATACGTATTCCACATATCCATACCTCAATACATTCCTCAACCTTCTCATTTCTGCATACGTATTCCACATATCCATACCTCAATACATTCCTCAACCTTCTCATCTCTGCATACGTATTCCACATATCCATACCTCAATACATTCCTAAGCGTTCTCATCTCTGCATACGTATTCCACATATCCATACCTCAATACATTCCTAAGCGTTCTCATCTCTGCATACGTATTCCACATATCCATACCTCAATACATTCCTGAACCTCCTCATCTCTGCATACGTATTCCACATATCCATACCTCAATACATTCCTAAGCGTTCTCATCTCTGCATACGTATTCCACATATCCATACCTCAATACATTCCTAAGCGTTCTCATCTCTGCATACGTATTCCACATATCCATACCTCAATACATTCCTCAACCTTCTCATCTCTGCATACGTATTCCACATATCCATACCTCAATACATTCCTCAACCTTCTCATTTCTGCATACGTATTCCACATATCCATACCTCAATACATTCCTCAACCTTCTCATTTCTGCATACGTATTCCACATATGCATACCTCAATACATTCCTCAACCTCCTCATCTCTGCATACGTATTCCACATATCCATACCTCAATACATTCCTCAACCTTCTCATTTCTGCATACGTATTCCACATATCCATACCTCAATACATTCCTAAGCATTCTCATTTCTGCATACGTATTCCACATATCCATACCTCAATACATTCCTCAACCTCCTCATCTCTGCATACGTATTCCACATATCCATACCTCAATACATTCCTCAACCTTCTCATTTCTGCATACGTATTCCACATATCCATACCTCAATACATTCCTCAACCTTCTCATCTCTGCATACGTATTCCACATATCCATACCTCAATACATTCCTCAACCTTCTCATCTCTGCATACGTATTCCACATATCCATACCTCAATACATTCCTCAACCTTCTCATCTCTGCATACGTATTCCACATATCCATACCTCAATACATTCCTCAACCCTCTCATTTCTGCATACGTATTCCACATATCCATACCTCAATACATTCCTCAACCTTCTCATTTCTGCATACGTATTCCACATATCCATACCTCAATACATTCCTCAACCTTCTCATCTCTGCATACGTATTCCACATATCCATACCTCAATACATTCCTAAGCGTTCTCATCTCTGCATACGTATTCCACATATCCATACCTCAATACATTCCTAAGCATTCTCATTTCTGCATACGTATTCCACATATCCATACCTCAATACATTCCTCAACCTTCTCATCTCTGCATACGTATTCCACATATCCATACCTCAATACATTCCTCAACCTTCTCATTTCTGCATACGTATTCCACATATCCATACCTCAATACATTCCTCAACCTTCTCATTTCTGCATACGTATTCCACATATCCATACCTCAATACATTCCTCAACCTCCTCATCTCTGCATACGTATTCCACATATCCATACCTCAATACATTCCTCAACCTTCTCATTTCTGCATACGTATTCCACATATCCATACCTCAATACATTCCTAAGCATTCTCATTTCTGCATACGTATTCCACATATCCATACCTCAATACATTCCTCAACCTCCTCATCTCTGCATACGTATTCCACATATCCATACCTCAATACATTCCTCAACCTTCTCATTTCTGCATACGTATTCCACATATCCATACCTCAATACATTCCTCAACCTTCTCATCTCTGCATACGTATTCCACATATCCATACCTCAATACATTCCTAAGCGTTCTCATCTCTGCATACGTATTCCACATATCCATACCTCAATACATTCCTAAGCATTCTCATTTCTGCATACGTATTCCACATATCCATACCTCAATACATTCCTCAACCTTCTCATCTCTGCATACGTATTCCACATATCCATACCTCAATACATTCCTCAACCTTCTCATTTCTGCATACGTATTCCACATATCCATACCTCAATACATTCCTCAACCTTCTCATTTCTGCATACGTATTCCACATATCCATACCTCAATACATTCCTCAACCTTCTCATCTCTGCATACGTATTCCACATATCCATACCTCAATACATTCCTAAGCGTTCTCATCTCTGCATACGTATTCCACATATCCATACCTCAATACATTCCTAAGCATTCTCATTTCTGCATACGTATTCCACATATCCATACCTCAATACATTCCTCAACCTTCTCATCTCTGCATACGTATTCCACATATCCATACCTCAATACATTCCTCAACCCTCTCATTTCTGCATACGTATTCCACATATCCATACCTCAATACATTCCTCAACCTTCTCATCTCTGCATACGTATTCCACATATCCATACCTCAATACATTCCTAAGCGTTCTCATCTCTGCATACGTATTCCACATATCCATACCTCAATACATTCCTAAGCGTTCTCATCTCTGCATACGTATTCCACATATCCATACCTCAATACATTCCTAAGCGTTCTCATCTCTGCATACGTATTCCACATATCCATACCTCAATACATTCCTGAACCTCCTCATCTCTGCATACGTATTCCACATATCCATACCTCAATACATTCCTGAACCATCTCATCTCTGCATACGTATTCCACATATCCATACCTCAATACATTCCTAAGCGTTCTCATCTCTGCATACGTATTCCACATATCCATACCTCAATACATTCCTGAACCATCTCATCTCTGCATACGTATTCCACATATCCATACCTCAATACATTCCTAAGCGTTCTCATCTCTGCATACCTAAACAGAACTAACATTCAGAAATCTGATAGACACCCACCATGGTAGCTGTGAAGGTACCCATTTTGTAGTTGCTGAACTATAATATATATAAGTATATATTATATATATATATATTATATATTATATAATATAATATATAACTATAATATATATATAAGATACTTAAAGTTTTAAGAAAAATGAATGAAGATGCTCTTTATTTATGACTACTATGACTCATCTGCCAGGTGACTAGCCTCTAAGTTTAGAATTTCATCATGACAGCTCCATTGGCTTTCTTAAGACATTAGTACTGTGAAGGAAAGACTCTTGAGTCAGCTGCACCATTGGCACTACACAGCCTATGATCACTCGTGAAACACGGTCAAGCTCCAAAATGCATATAGCACTAAAAGAAATCATCCACATAAAACTGAACTATGAAAACGTGAAAAATATCTGAAATTATAGAAGAAAGTATTAAACTTTATGGTAAAATCCATTCTGCATGACATTCCAAGCCAGCCTGTCCCATAAATCCTGCTCTACAAACAGTATAAAAAGGCTGGATTCACATATAGTGTTTTATAGAAGAGTATGGGGTGGTTATTTTGATAAAAAAAAAAGTACTGTTGGCATGTTACTTTAAAGGAAACCTATCGGAAGGTTTGGGATCACTAAGCCCCCGGCATGCCACAAACAGCTGGGGTTTAGGGTCCAAATCTCCATTAACATATCTCTGTCCGTAAAAATCAAAGTTCAAAGAAATCTGAGGTCCATTGAGATGCTTAGTGACTCCGGTGAAAGTGAATTGTGTGCAGGTTTGGAAACTACCGATATACCCCAAATGCTTAACAGCATGACGTCAATTTATTGTTCTCAAAACAGCTCACAGACTCCCTTTAAATTCTACAGCAAATTATTATGTACCATGTACACAGGACTTATTGCTTTCTTCTCACAATGCAGCATTCTCTGGGCACTGCACATTTTCTTGACTTGTTCTCGTAGATACCACAAACTTGTGAAAAACTCTTTAAAAACTATTTAAAAGACTGGAAAATCTCTGAGTCAGATTTATTAATGAAAACGTGAAAGAGCTGTATAGTAATTTACCACATACATGTCTTACATCACATTTAATAACAGTTTTCAACAACTTTTGCACTTCTAACCACTTCCAAAGGAAACTATTATTTATGGCTTTCTACAAGATTTTATTTCATATACTGCAATTTACAGGAGAGCGTGCAAGACACCCTGCCCCCATTAGTGAAATACTGCCCGAGCTTCATAATAACAATAGCAAATGGGTGTATCCTTCATATTATCTTTAAGTGCCCATGTGACCCAGGGACAATGGAGGCGGCCATGAGAACACAGCCTGTTAGTTCACTAAGAACTAGTTCCTCACAAGTGATACGTCATGGATATTCATTTGGCTATTCATGCTGCAGTAACCCAGCCAGGACTGATCAGCCATAATGCATAGCCATTTTCACCATGACAAAAATAATACCGAAATCGAGTTTTTGAACTAGATATGAAGCACATCATATTTGTAAAGCATACTGCCAGTTTAATAGGTATTACAAATGTATGACAGCACTTTTGTAATAGAAAGGTGACAGTGCAAGAAAGTGAAGGGCCCAGTGTTGGATCCAGCCACTCCCTCCAACCATACAGGAATATAGAGCTAGAATGAACAATATTATTACACTCAAAAAGGAGGTATATTAGAAAAGAAAGGCAGATAAGAATTTTAAAATGATACATGATCCATAGGTGGACACCCTGGGACTTTCATCAGCACATCTGAAACAATCATTTGATGGCATAGGTGGGATACTTCGAGGGCTGGTAACCCACTAGATCTTATATAATATCTATGTGGCATGTGTCTCACGTCGGCGCCCTCATCCCTCCTTCTCTTTACTATTGTCAATGACTTGAGGCAATGGTATTTCTTATCCTTGTGTATCTCTTGGTTGGTAGGAAGGAATGGGGTCACTGATTTGTTCCGGTGGTGGTGGTGTTGGGGGTCATTGTTGTTTGTTTTTCATTGAGTTTGTAACACAAAAAAGGTAAGGTGACAGTACTGGTCTCTACAACAGTGCAGAGGTCCATTTTGGGCTTCTGCTAGTCCAAGTAGACCCGACACAAACACAGCAACTTTCCTACAGCATGGAACACACTTGGCACAAATAAAATAATGTGATCTATTTATGTCCAGTCTAATACAGAGGCATTTCTTATTATAGGTCATCAATATTATATCGTGCATTACACCCATACTCCCTAATATTATTTCTAATGCCAATAGAGAATCAAGGAACAAAGTGGATTTCAGAGCAGAATTTCATACAAAGGAGCTAACGTGTTAATGTTAATACAATGTATCCCAAAATGTATTAATGACACAAACATTGACAGAAATTTCAAGTTTTCTGAACGTTTAGGCACGCCTTAAGTTGAATTCCATAACATTTACAGAGCCTTGTTTGCACAGAAAATTATTTGCGACTAAAACATGACAGCAGGTTGAATAGTTTGTGCTCCTAAGGACCCCTGTCAAGGATCTAGGGTCTGTTTTCAATGAGATGTTGGCTTCGCAGTTATATTGTATATTGTACATGCTAAGAGAAAGGCCTTCTCACTGTAGGAGTGCAACGCTTGCCAAAAGCTCTTTTTCCCATGAAAAATATGCTCAATTGTGTGAGAAGGGAAAAAATCAACAGGCAAGCATTGCGTTTCGTGATTAACTTGGTTTTGACTGATACCTCTGTAAAGCGATCCCGAATTTCCTTATCCAATTATACAAAAGACTAGTTCTATGCGATCTGTCCTAACATGTCAATCCTGGCTCTAGCAGGAATCCTTCAGTAGCTCTGTTTAGTCTGTGTCTGTCCACTGTCTGTAGATAAGAGGGGAAAGTTTATGGGCAGAATGTAACAGGCATGCTGTCTGCTAGCGCAAACATTACTCGCCCTCCTGAGAGCAGGCCTTTTAGACAATACGTAATGAATTATACCATGGTGGAAACATAACATGGATTCTGCTAATATCCATCATCATCTACATACATGCCGAGTATACTGGCTCATTTGTACATGGTAGTGTATACCGTATATCTACTATAATGTGGAAGCTGTTACCATGGTTTGACTGGCCCACCCCAAGATCCTATATGGGCCATCCACAACTAGACCCATGAGGTGACAGACAGGGTACAGATCACAAGCTGCAGGTGTAACTTACACATCCTTGGTTCTGAGTGCTCATTTGTTATAGCAAGACAAAACTCTCTCAACAATTTCCTCTGGTGCCCCAAAGGTACCCAAATAAAAAAATGGAGATATACACATGTAGCCACGAGGGCCTAGCATTTTTTATATAATCGACACACCTTATAGACATCTGCTATGGTTCTTACATGTCAATCAATTTTATTTAGTTAACTAGACAAGGATAATCTCATTTACTCTAATACCTCCTTTAATAAAACTTTGTAATATAAAGCTGTAAAATATCTGATCATTCAGACCATTGGAAGAGATGGCTTTGCTTACACATCTACATTTAGCTATGCCGCAGCGAGCACAAGCTACCTATATAGATCAACATACATGGCGATGCAAGCAGGGTTCCTCGGAGGAGCTGAAGGAGCAAATCTTCTCCGATCTTATATTATACAGTTAGAACAGTATAACTAAACTCCTATGTAAACCTTAAAACAAATGTACTTGCATAAAAACTCACAGTAACACACACACACATATTAAATAAGTATATACTGTATTAAGCTTAGGTTGGACATGCGCAATGCAGAAGTGTCTTCACGTAATGAAGTATACTTATTACCAACAATAAGTGTGTACCTAATACTGCAGATACTACCATACTGAGTATTCAGTATGCTAAGAAAGTTTGCTAAACATATTCACAGGTCCGCATTATTCAACAAAGGCTAAAAGAAAATCCTTTAGGGCCTTTAGCCTTTCATAGATTTTTTTTAGTTATTTTTTTTTTAATGTATGGAATAAAGCAACAGGCTGCTATTGAATGTTGAAGCTTCCAGGCAAAAAATATACAGTTACAAAAATGTATACCATACAGTATACTGAAAAGTGTAGGCTAAAAGAAGCCTTAGCAACACACTGTATACTCAAGCATGGGATCCAACTTCTCTTCTATGGGTCATTCACTCGTTCATTATAAGATCATGTCATATACGGTCAGGTGTCCTCCACATCAATCATACCCAACAATGACAAATCGCCTGAAAAGGATTTCACTCCCAGGGAGCCCTTTCTCTTCTAAATAGTCTTGGTGTGACAGCTCTGCCTGCCCCATTTCATGCATCTATGAGCAGGTGATGTTTGCAGGCTGTTTGCCATTCTTACTGTACTGATAGCCCACACTGCTGCCGTCTTCGGGGCATCCCTTATCCAGATTACAAGAAACCCCTTGCTGGAATTGTAGTTTTGATCAAATATAACCAGAAGACTTATCTGAAAACATACATACAGACATACTGCGCTATGAAGCACATGATTTTTCGATGCAATGTATGTATTGCCCAATGGAAAATTCTAGAATATGCTAATACCGATCAGTGACTAAGCTAATAAATGTAGTGATGACTGCTCAGGCTGAAATGGATCACTTGTCACCAAACATCGAAAATTATCGCTGAGGAATGAGTTGATCTCGAGTTAATGGTGCAGATTAAACTAAAGTCAAGGCGACTTCTGTGTTATGCTACATTATAGCCATGAAAGTAGTTACAGTAGGGAGAGTGTAGCCATCAGCAACAGCACGTGTGCCCATCCTGATTCACTATTAAAAAATAAAATCCATATTATCTCAAGGCAAAGACATGTGCAAGGCATCAGGAAACACATCCACATCTTCACCACTGCCTCCAATAAACGCTGCAAGCAAGAAGCAGAAGCTATCATGGCTCCAACTGAGAGATAAGGGGCAGCACAGCACGAAATAACTCGAGAAAAAGGTTTCTCCTGTGACTACTAGTTGACACAGTCCTAATTGCAGACAAGACAGTACAGGTTGTCAATCTTCAGCACATAGTCCTACAGGCTAACTCCAACTGCTATACCTGTTACACACAATATTATATACATTGCCTTGTAACCTACATGCAATGGCCATAATACATATATCAGACTCACCAGTAACAGACACTCTCATCAGGGCTTCCAGGGGTCTGTTGTTGTCCAAGTCTCTACTGAGCTTCAGGTCTCCAGTGGATGGGTCCAGGATGAGAAGATTTAACTCATTGCCCTGAATAAAGCTGTAATGTAATGTATCAGACACATCAGGGTCATATGCCGGGATTTTGCCAATTACTCCAGATGGAAAACTGTTGGATTTATTAGTCACATAGTTGTTAAAAATAATTTCAAAGTCCTGTAAGACAGGGTCATTGTCATTCTTGTCCAGCAATTTCACGTGGACGGTAGCCCTGCTAACCAATGGTGCTGATGTGGCCTGAACCACAATGACATATTCTGTCTTCACTTCATAGTCCAGGTCTACCAGAGCTGTCAGGTCTCCATTGAAGAGATCTAGCTGGAAGACCTCAGGATTATTACCTTCAACTATCTGGTACATGATCTGGGCATTGGTTCCCTCGTCTGGGTCAGTAGCAGTTATCCTGGCCACAACTGAGCCCACTGGACTGTTCTCCTCCACGAATATATCCAGCTCATCTTTCTCGAAAACTGGAGGGTTGTCATTGATATCTAAAACAGTAACCTGGATGTCCACAGGGGCTTTCAGAGGTGGGTTCCCTCTGTCTACTGCATACGCTTTGAGATTGTACACAGGTACATTTTCCCTATCCAAACGACGATTTGTCCTAATAATACCAGAGGTGGGTTCAATGTAAAAATCACCATCTCCATCATCCCCTCCCTGAAATGTATACATGACCCTCCCATTCATCCCAGAGTCCCTGTCAGTGGCAGATATCTGAAGCACACTAGTAGAAACTGGTACATCCTCAAACACGGCACCCTGGTATCTGTCCCTTAAAAACTGGGGCATGTTGTCATTGGCATCTAGAATTAATATCTCTACATATGTGGTGTCAGATTTCTGTGGAATACCATTGTCCTTAGCAGTCACAGCCAGGGTATAAGATGCCTGATCCTCATAGTCTAATTCTATCAGTGAAGTAATGGTTCCAGTATCAGGGTCTATCTTAAACTGGGGTATGTTATCCTCCATTATGTATGTTATTCTGGCATTTTCCCCTGTGTCTTCATCAGTTGCACTTATTGTAACTATGGAAGTGCCTATAGGTTTGTCTTCACTCACGCTTACTGTGTAATGTGAGCTCTGAAACACTGGTCTATGGGTATTGGCATCAGTGACATTAATGAAGACCAAAACAGTGTCAGAACGAGTGCCATCAGAGGCTGTGACAGTGAGCACATACTGCCTCTCCTGCTTGTAATCCAAGGGTAGGGCTAGAGTGATCAGCCCACCGCCACTTTGGCTAGTAATTGCAAAACGGTTCCTGGTGTTTCCACTAGTGATCTGATAGGTCACCACACTATTCACATCCCTGTCCACGGCTGTCATGGTGAGGACACTGCTTCCCACAGCAGCATCTTCATTCAGCCTAAGCTGGTACACCTTCTCCGTGAAGGTGGGATTGTTGTCATTGACATCCAGCACTGTTATGGTCACACTGGCGGATGAACTCATGACTGGTTCTCCATTATCTCTTGCCTCAACTCCAAAAGTATAGGACTCCACAGTTTCCCTATCCAGCTCTGCAGATACAGTAATCCAGCCAGTATTGTTGTTGATGACAAATGGGAAGTTAGGAGGTGTATCTGTTAAACTATATTGTATGCGAGCGTTTTCTCCAGAGTCGGCATCATTAGCTTGGATGTGAACTACAGAGTAGCCTATGGGAACGTTCTCCAGGACAGTGGCCTGGAATGGAGTGCTAACAAAGATAGGGGCGTTGTCATTGACGTCTACCACTTGCACTGATACCATGCCAGTTGTGTTGATTAATGGCGGTCGGCCACCATCCTGTGCTTTTATCCTCAGGGAATATTCCCTGACAGCCTCAAAATCCAGTGGGTATATAACATCAATGTCTCCAGTAAAGGAATGGATGTAGAACTGGCCTTTGATGTTGCCACTCACAATGCTGTAGTGGACCATTGCATTATTACCCTTGTCCTTATCTGTGGCCTGGACCTGCAAGATTTTGGTATTGGGAGTGACATTCTCAGGGACTTGGACTACGTATCGCTTCTCAGTAAACTGAGGGTAGTTGTCATTCTCATCCTCTATATAGATGTACACTGTGGCGGTGGCACTTTTTGGGCCTGGGTCCTTCCCCTGGTCATTGGCCTCCACTATGAGCTGGTAGTCGGCCACAGTCTCCCTGTCTATTTGCCCTCTGGTTCTCACTACCCCAGATCGTGGGTCTATCTCGAAAACTTCATTCACCCCTTCAGCATTGACCAGTCTGTAGAGCATGTTGGCATTAGAGGGGGCATCCCCATCTGTGGCCCTGATGGTCATCACTTCATAGCCCACTTCCAGGTTTTCCCTAATGTTCTCCCTGTATTCCGACTGTTCAAAGACTGGGACGTGGTCATTAGTGTCACTTACTGTCACTGTCAGGTAGGTGATGGCTGATCTCCTAGGAGAACCAAAGTCTGTGGCGGTCACCTTAAATACATGGGTGTCTTTGGTCTCCCTGTCCAGTGGCTGGGTGGTGGTCACTGTCCCGGTCTCAGGATCAATGTGGAAATAGTCGGAAGACCTGCTGTCAAAAAGAGCCTCCATGTAGTACTCCACCCTGCCCGCATCGCCCTGGTCCTGATCGGTGGCCCGCAGCGAGGTCACCCGGGTCCCGGCCGCTTCGTTCTCGGGTACTGAAGCCTGGTAGTTGTGCAGCTGGAACTGCGGGTTGTTGTTGATGCTCCTCTTCAGCCTCCTGTGGCCATGAGATACCCCCAGATGGTCCTCTGCCCCCGACACTAGCCTGACCCGCACCAGGAGAGCCCGGGGGGAGGCAGCAGGCTGACACACCAGGTGCACCGGAGAGTCCGCACAGTGCGAGTCCCGCAGCCTGCAGTCAGAGACCCCCAGCACTGCCCTCAGCAGATCCTCAGTCCGGGTGACAAGCTCCGGGAAACAGCCAGACATCCCCGGCAGCGCCTCGTACTCCAAGTCCACAGCCCGGTGCTGAAGGTGGCAGCGCTGCCCGTGTGCCTGCACATCCATTCTGATGTGGAGAACCGTCCTCCGGCTCCTGGACCTCAGCTCCACGTACAGCGGGGAGAGCCGTTCACATCGTGCCCCGCTCCTCAGCCTCAGCCTCCCCTGCTCCGTCTCCAGGACATCGGCGCTCATCACCCCCCGCAGCCGGTACGTCCAGTCCGAGCCCAGGGACACATTCACCGCAGCGCCGGGATAAAGGTGAACATCCAGCCCGTTCGCCGGCTGCAGCAGCCCGAGCACACATAAGCACAGCGCCCACATCTCCTGCTCTCCTGTCAGCGCGGGCTGGGGGGCGGCATGCCGGGCACTCTCGGTAACTTCACCTACAGGTCCCACGTTAACTTTACGAGTGATTCCAAAATGGCTCCCACCCCCTCACAGGCTGCGCCGCTCCTCTGTCCTCCTCCCCCCTCGCACATCTCATTAACATAAACCTGCTCTGTCTATCTATCCGCCCTGCTGGGAGCTTCCCACAGCAGCCCCCAGTCACCTCAGTGCGGGAAAGGAGGAGGGGGCTCATAATATGCAGCTCACACTACAGCCTGTCTGCACCATCACTGCATGCACACCAGTCACATTACCGTGTGCCTGTCTCCTGCATCATGGCCAACCTGTACTGCACACTACGGTCCTGTATCCTACACCATATACAGCCTGCACTGCACCTGTATCCTACACCATATACAGCCTGTACTGCACACTACGGTCCTGTATCCTAAACCATATACAGCCTGTACTGCACCTGTATCCTACACCATATACAACCTCTACTGCTGCTGTATCCTACACCATATACAGCCTGTACTGCACCTGTATTCTACACCATATACAGCCTGTACTACACCTGTATCCTACACCATACACAACCTGTACTGCACAGTACGGTCCTGCTGCTGTATCCTACACCATATACAACCTGTACTGCACCTGTGTCCTACATCATACACAACCTGTACTGCACACTACGGTCCTGCTGCTGTATCCTACACCATATGCAGCCTGTACTGCACCTGTATCCTACACCATACACAACCTGTACTGCTGCTGTATCCTACACCATATACAACCTGTACTGCACCTGTATCCTACACCATACACAACCTGTACTGCACACTACGGTCCTGCTGCTGTATCCTACACCATATACAACCTGTACTGCACCTGTATCTTACACCATATACAGTCTCTACTGCACCTGTATCCTACACCATACACAACCTGTACTGCACCTGTATCCTACATCATACACAACCTGTACTGCACCTGTATCCTACACCATATACAGCCTGTACTGCACCTGTATCCTACACCATACACAACCTGTACTGCACCTGTATCCTACATCATACACAACCTGTACTGCACACTACGGTCCTGCTGCTGTATCCTACACCATATGCAGCCTGTACTGCACCTGTATCCTACACCATACACAACCTGTACTGCTGCTGTATCCTACACCATATACAACCTGTACTGCACCTGTATCCTACACCATACACAACCTGTACTGCTGCTGTATCCTACACCATATACAGCCTGTACTGCACCTGTATCCTACACCATATACAGCCTGTACTGCACCTGTATCCTACACCATACACAACCTGTACTGCACAGTACGGTCCTGCTGCTGTATCCTACACCATATACAACCTGTACTGCACCTGTATCCTACACCATATACAGCCTCTACTGCTCCTGTATCCTACACCATATACAGCCTCTACTGCTCCTGTATCCTACACCATATACAGCCTGTACTGCACACTACGGTCCTGTATCCTAAACCATATACAGCCTGTACTGCACCTGTATCCTACACCATATACAACCTCTACTGCTGCTGTATCCTACACCATATACAGCCTGTACTGCACCTGTATTCTACACCATATACAGCCTGTACTACACCTGTATCCTACACCATACACAACCTGTACTGCACAGTACGGTCCTGCTGCTGTATCCTACACCATATACAACCTGTACTGCACCTGTATCCTACACCATATACAGCCTCTACTGCTCCTGTATCCTACACCATATACAGCCTCTACTGCTCCTGTATCCTACACCATATACAACCTGTACTGCACCTGTATCCTACACCATACACAGTTTGTACTGCACAGTACGGTCCTGCTGCTGTATCCTACACCATATACAGCCTGTACTGCACCTGTATCCTACACCATATACAACCTGTACTGCACCTGTATCCTACACCATACACAACCTGCCCTGCTGCTGTATCCTACACCATACACAGCCTCTACTGCACCTGTATCCTACACCATACACAACCTGTACTGCACAGTACGGTCCTGCTGCTGTATCCTACACCATATACAGCCTGTACTGCACCTGTATCCTACACCATATACAGCCTGTACTGCACCTGTATCCTACACCATATACAGCCTGTACTGCACCTGTATCCTACACCATATACAGCCTGTACTGCACCTGTATCCTACACCATATACAGCCTCTACTGCACCTGTGTCCTACACCATATACAACCTGTACTGCACCTGTATCCTACACCATATACAGCCTCTACTGCTCCTGTATCCTACACCATATACAGCCTGTACTGCACCTGTGTACTACACCATATACAACCTGTACTGCACAGTACGGTACTGCTGCTGTATCCTACACCATATACAGCCTCTACTGCTGCTGTATCCTACACCATACACAGCCTGTACTGCACATGTATACTACACCATATACAGCCTCTACTGCACAGTACGGTACTGCTCCTGTATCCTACACCATATACAACCTGTGCTGCACAATACGGCACTGCTGCTGTATCCTACACCATATACAGCCTCTACTGCACAGTACGGTCCTGCTGCTGTATCCTACACCATATACAGCCTCTACTGTACCTGTGTCCTACACCATACACAACCTGTACTGCACAGTACGGTATGGCTGCTGTATCCTACATCATATACAACCTGTGCTGCACAGTACGGTACTGCTGCTGTATCCTACACCATATACAACCTCTACTTCACCTGTGTCCTACACCATACACAACCTGTACTGCACAGTACGGTACTGCTGCTGTATCCTACACCATATACAACCTGTGCTGCACAGTACGGTACTGCTGCTGTATCCTACACCATATACAACCTCTACTGCACCTGTGTCCTACACCATACACAACCTGTACTGCTACTGTATCCTACACCATATACAACCTGTACTGCACAGTACGGTACTGCTGCTGTATCCTACACCATATACAGCCTCTACTGCACCTGTGTCCTACACCATACACAACCTGAACCACACACATTACACAATTCTGCCTCTGTATTCTGCATCATATACAACCTGTACTGTACTGCTCCTGTATCCTACACCATATACATCCTGTACTGCTCCTGTATCCTGCATCATACACAACCTGTACAACACAATATTGTACTGCTCCAGTATCCTACACCATACCAAACCTGTACTGAACAATACTGTACTGCCCCTGTATCCTGCACCATTCACAACCTGTACCACACACATTACACAATTCTGCCCCTGTATCCCGCATCATATACAACCTGTACTGTACTGCTCCTGTATCCTACACCATATATATCCTGTACTGCTCCTGTATGCTGCATCATACACAACCTGTACTACACAATATAGTACTGCTCCAGTATCCTACACCATACCCAACCTGTAATAGACAATACTGTACTGCCCCTGTATCCTGCACCATTCACAACCTGTACCACGCATATTACACAATTCTGTACTGCCCCTGTATTCTGCATCATACACAACCTGTACTACACAATACTGTACTGTCCCTATAGCCTATACCATACACAACTTGTATTACACAATACTGTCCTTGTATCCTGTACCATACAAAACCTGTATCACACATACTACTCAATACTCTACTGCTCCTGTATCTTATATCATACACAACCTGTAGTACACATGACATAATACTGTACTGTCCCTGTATCTTGCACCATACACAATCTGTATTAAAGGTTGTTGGGATAGTATATTGATCCTGGGACTTCGTCCACTTGCCATAATGGAGTTGGTAAAGAATTACATCCTCTGATGGGTCAATTGAAGAAAGTCTCGTGTGTTTTTTTTTTTTTTTTGCCCTACCCTGGAACAACTTGGTAGGGTTATAGGTTGAACTAGAAGGACATATCTACCATACTGCTTTTATACTGTACACACTATTGTGTGATCCGGGGAAGGGAAATTAATCCCCCATAAGACTCTTGCCAATTGCCTCATCAAAGAGAAAAAAATCCTTACCAACTCCAAAATTGACAAGTCCCTGGATCAACATCCTATCCTAACAACTTATAGTACAGATTGTGTATGGTACAGGATACAAGGACAGTACAGTATTATGTAGTGTGTATAGTACAGTTTGTGTATGGCACAATAGACTGGGACAGTACAGAATTGTTGAATGTATGTAGTACAGGTTGTCTATGGTACAGGAAACATCTACTAGACAGACTACACAATACTGTACTGTCCCTGTATCTTAAATCATACTTAACCTATACTACACACACTACATAATATACTGTCCCTGTATCCTGTACTACACACCACCCAATATCATACTGTCCATGTATTCTTCACCATACTCAAATTGTACTACACATACCACACAATACTATACAGTCCCAGTATCTTGTACCATACACAAACTATACTGTACTGTTTCTGTATCCTGCACCATAGCCAACTTGTACTACACAATATTATGCTGTTCCTGTATCTTGCATCATCACACCATACACAACAAGCTGTACTACATACATCACATGATATACTGTCCATGTATCCTGCACAATCACACCTAGTACTATACACAGCACAAAATAGCATACTGTTCCTGTATCCTGCACCATACTGCACCTGAACAACATACGCTACACAATATCATGCCGTTTCTGGGCCATTTCAAGAATGTGGCCAAAAATGTGTCTTATCTCAGCTCCTGGGCACTTCTCACCAATTTTTTAGACAATGGTTAGAGAGCTGTGGGAATCTAGGCTCATACCATAAAACTGGTGTGAGTTATACCAGAAATCCTGACTGTCGTAAATTTCAGTGTAGTTGCACCTACATGCACAAGGATTATTAAGATTAGTAATTCTTGTATGTCTTGCCGCACAGTATTCCCAGTACCATGCACTATCAGACTATGTATACAAGTCTTAATAC
The DNA here is from genome assembly GCF_031893055.1 of Leptodactylus fuscus. NCBI lineage: Eukaryota > Metazoa > Chordata > Amphibia > Anura > Leptodactylidae > Leptodactylus > Leptodactylus fuscus. Next base: position 121,079,336 of record NC_134269.1, read on the forward strand.
ACTGCATGCACACAACACACTGTCTTAATAATATCCATCATCTTACTATGCCTACAAGTCCCTTGACCCTAAACCATTAGACTATACACAGTAGTCAGTCTACAATATCCACCATAAAGACTGGGAACTTTCACAGAAGTAATGTGAAACCCATTGAGATGTTTTAACACACTTGGTAAAACAGTCAACACAGGAAAGCCAGAATATAGCACAGGGAATTATAGAAGCTTTACTTTCCCATTCACTAAGCTTCTTAGAGTTACGAGTTTCATGGAAAGAAAAAATATTCAGGGGTCCTCCCATGGGAATTAATGTGATAGTAAATGCACTACCCACTACAGAAACATGTTATTCAAAGTCCCAACACACCACACAGCAGGTTATTACATTATATGACCACAACACAATTGTGAGCATTACATAGTACAAGTTATCCTTAGCTGTTGTGGCCATACACAGCACATACATGACCTCCATGCATGTTGTTAGGTAAACCATGTCCTAGCATGCTGCACTACAGGTCTTTCTTGGGTGTATTTTTGGCCTCTTGTTTCCATCCCCCACACCACACACAGAGTGCCTGCCCCACCTGTTCCTCTGGCTGAATAGCCCTCAGCCCAGGGGACACACCATGGGAGCAGGCATTGACCAGTTCTTATTCCTTATAAATACTATTTGTTGTATTCTGTGTACAAGATGTGTAGCTACACACATGTGTGCCTTCATGCACAGATACAAAGGGGAGGGGGGTTGCTATAGGGTGGGGGCAGGGAGATGCTATTCACTTGCCATTACTGATTAACTATTAGCAGTCATGGCCAGTTTAACCATTTTTTATGACTATGTGATAATCGGATACGGTCACTTGTTTATTATTCCTTAGAAAGGTTGGTTAAAAATTGCTAAAAATTTTATTAAGCTTCGGGAATTCTTATTTTGACAAAATCAACAAAGTAAGAGTTTGCATTTGTCGTTAGTGGGAAGTGTCGTGATATTATCCCCATATTCTCTTCCCTTTTGTATGAAGAAGCTGACATAAAAGTTTTTTTTTTTTTAAAAGGGGACAGGCAGAGCGTCCTCCTCCCGCTACAGTCACAGCCAATGAGCGCTCCCCAGGACTGAAAGAAACTTTGTTACATCAGTTTAAATCTATTGTTGAGATCACCGAATGAAGCGTGCGAGTTATTGTCTCCATGGTGATGGTAAGTCACTGAAGCGTCCCCAGGGAGGAGTTTCCCAACACACCCATAGCACTGTCACTAGCTGGTATCATCTATCACCACCTAATGGTAACCTGGAGGATACAGCACTTCTAGCCTTCTCCTGTTCTAATGGCGCGTAGTAAGCTATCTGTCCAAGTGAAAACACATTTTCAGTGATGTTGCGTTTGTGTCATGGTGTACTGTATACAATAAATTTGTTCTAGTATTTTTAACCCCTTATTGACTGGCCTATTTTAAACCTTAACCCCTCCCCGCCACAGCCAGTTTTTGACTTTCTGACAGAATTCCAATTTTTTAAAATGTGTCATACTTCAGTGTCAAAAGTGTCATAAAGTGTCACTTTATGCAGTAATAAATTCCAAGTACAGAGCAACACCAAAAAATAACCTGACTCGGCTGGTGGGTGCAAATCCTAATGATCCAGCATATGAGCCAAGGTAAGTAATGCAAAAAGATGTGAATCAAATTGGTGGAGATTTATTCCATTGCAATATTTCGGTCCCAAGTCTACAGGACTTTTCTCCTGTTCATAATTTTTGGAGTGTTGTCCATTTATAGCATTTTTTAGGCAGTAATAGTTAATAGTTATGTAACACTTTAAACTCACCAAAGTTATTCTGAGATAGTTTTTTTTTATACCACATTGTACTACAACAGCATACCCTGTTTCCCCGAAAATAAGTCATCCTCTGAAAGTAAGACATAGCAGAGGTTTTGTTGAATTGCCTAATATAAGGCACCCCCTGAAAGTAAGACACCCCCCAATAATAATAATCTTTCTGCGCAAAGATTGTAGCTGGCTGAACACTGTGCGCGATGTTCCGTGTGCACAGGTATGCCGGCTGCTGATGCTGCTGTGATACGTTGTATACACTGTTCCTGCTGCTGTAGGATGAGCTGGGAGATGCCCACTGTGTATACACTAAGCACCACTCTCCCAGCTCATCGCACAGCAGCAGGAAAAGTGGATACAACATACGGTATCACAGCAGCAGCAGCAGTCGGCTTTCCTGTGCACACAGAGCACCGCACAGAGCGTTCAGCCAGCTGCAATGTTTTTCTTCATACAGTCTTTGTGCAGCAAGCACATCTCAGCATAGTGCAGTGGTGGCAGCAGCACACAAAAATAAAATAAGACATCCCCTGAAAATAAGACCTAGCATATCTTTAGAACCAAAATTTAATATAAGACACTGTCTTATTTTCGGGGAAACACGGTATAAATGATTTAGGATCTATTTTGATGGTGGTAGACTTCCCTGAACCCCTTAACAGTCAGATTAAAATTCTCCTAAAAATGTCACTTTTTTATTGCAGATTTTTAATTTATACATGGAGTAAATATAATTTTGCTAGTCAAAAACAAGATAATACTAATAATAAAAAAAATTTAAAATGTTGCTTTTATACAATATGATACATAAGTAAATTCTTGTGTATCATGCTAATCGGCAATAATTGGAAACATTCTTTTGGAGGATAATGCAGTAAGATGAATGCGTTGGAACTCATCCTGAAACAAAACTAAAATGCATTGTGTAACAGGTGCACTTTAATGTTCTAAAGTTGAACGGTATATTAGTACAGCTTTGGCACCCTCTACTGGAGGTTTGATGAATGCAATGAGTTATAGCACAAGGAAACTGTTTGTTTTTGTTAGCCAGTGGGTAGGAAATATAAAAAAACAAAAAACTTGAGAGTCTTCAGTAGTTGATACCTTTTTTAATGGCTAACTAATAATGATGACAGATTACAACGTTTCAAAGCTCTTGGCTTCTTCTTCAGGTATATCTAAAAACAATTTCTGAAGGATGCATATTTATTTGCAGAGGGACACATAGGAATAGACTTCTAGGAGGGAAGGTGGAAGTAGGTTATTGGTACATATAAATAAACAATTCATCAGTTTGCAAACATTGAATCGGGATCCCAAATAACAAAGAGACCAATGCTAGTGTGAACCTATCCTTAAATAGAAAAATAGCTATCCTCCATAAAACTTATATCCAAAAATGTACACAAGGTTCACATTTTAATCAAGGTATATGAGCCCACTAGCCAGTTCATGGCAACTGACACCAAATAGTAAGGTAAACTTTCAGAGATCTGTTCACATGGTGTGGTGCTACATGGTGGCTGCCATTTGCTTTGGCACTTGGCCTGTGGGGTGGGGTGGGTGCTGTTGATTTCCTGGGCAAATGCGTACACAGAACTCATGGAGTCCCAGAACAGAATTCATTAGCTCCTCCTGAAAAAACATTCTCCCCTTAATCTCTTCATGAGGACCCACTGCTTCCTTCTTATACTCCTTGTATAAGGTGAAGTAGGGTTTAAGAAAGAGTGGGATACTAATGATGTAGAGAGACCAGGCAGCTGCTATGCGGATGGTGGGGGTGAGAGGGCACAGAGATGATCTTTTCCTGCATCCTGACATTCACTGCATTTTCATGCAGCCGCCACTATGGGGAGTACAAATGTTAGGAGATTTTTACTGCTTCTATTAGGGTCAGTGGTAGAAGTAACAGCAACTTTTATCAGAGCTGTGTGGGGAAATTTACTAATGTATGTTGTATTTATACTAGTTGTCTGGTGTAAATACATTGCAAAAGATGGAGCTGATTTATAGAACACAAGTGAAAAGTAGCAATTTCAGGTGCATGGGCATACAAACTGAGACTTTTTTCTTATTTATGTCACGCTTATCTTAGAAGTGTACAGAAAGTGGGTAGTGTTTATTTATTATTTATACCAGCCCCAAGCTGGTGTAGATTTAAATTTATGAAATTTATGGTATATAGCTGACCTGAGATATACTAAAATTATTAAAGCGTGCCTTCAGGTAAAAACAACTTCGCATAAGAGAATAGTATATGTGAATGTACAAACCTTTGTATTATATCTTATTAAAGAAATATGTTTTCTTCTTCACTTTTTATGTAAAGTTACTGTTTACACATCAGTCTGTGAAGAGTAAGACCCTGCTAGAAAAGACACTCAAATAATTGCTGAAGCTACACTCTGCTACTCTGTGCTATTTTAACACTGCTATGCTTGTACATAAGAGGCTACCATTGCACAGAATGAGGCAATAAATCAATTAACTAGCCAGACTCCACTCCTCCCTTCTCCATAAAGTTCTATGTGTGAGGCTGAACACTGAATCTTATGTAAACAGCTTAATAATTGATAGAGTAAACTGATCTCCTTAAAGGTTAGTTTACACGTTGCCCGTCCGCGCGGGTTTTGACACAGAGAGAGCCGCGGCGAGCCGCATCTCTCTCTGGTCAAAACCCGCCTGCCGCGACCATCGCGGTCGCGGCTTTCCCCTCCTATGTCGGCTCAAATGAATGAGCTGATAGAGGAGGGTGCTGCCGCTAGGCAGAAGCCGCGGTCCAGCGCGCCGCGGCTTCCGCCTGAAGATAGGACATGTCGCTTCTTTTCTCCACTAGCAGCAGCCCACCGCTAGCGGAAAAAAGAAGCTTTGCGGTCTGCATAGACCACCATTGTAAAGGGGCGGATTTTGAAGCGAAATCCGCTGTCAAAATCCCCACCTTTGCCCACAAGTGAAGGAGCCCTAAGATATATTACAAGTTTCTTATATTCAAATGCACTATTTTTGAATAGCTGTTTAGAACTGGCGGTATGATTTAAGAGGTGGGGCACTAAGCAGCACTACATGGGACATTATACTGTGGGCATTATACTTTGTAAGGGCATAAGGGGGCAATATGCTGTGTGGGAGCTTGAGGGGCCTTAGAGGAGATAATGAAATAATATGTGGTGGCACATAGGGAACATTATGATGAGTGCAGGCCAAAAAGGGGCAATATACTATGTGTAGGCACTAAGTGAGACATTATACTTTGTTGGGGCACTAAGGGTTCACCATTTGCGATAGCAGCAGTATGGATGGGATATCTACAAATCCCATCTACGCTCTGCAACCAAATGCACAGTGGTTTTATACCCACAGCATGTCAATTATTGCTGTGAGTTTCACCCACGGTTTTCAATCTATGCAATGCAAAGGTTGAAACCTACGAAAGAGCTTAAAGGAGTTGTCCAGTTTCAGACCAATATTAAAAGACAAATGTTATTGTTTGCATAATGAAAATTTTTACAATTTCCCAATCCACTTCCAGTAGATAAAAATCAGTTCATGGTTATGTGATGAACATACAGGTACAATGGAAGTAAGCAGAATGAATGACAGCAAGCAAAGACCTAGAAAACCATGAGGAACTGATACAGAAAGTATATTAGGAAATTGTACAATTCTTCATTATATAAGTAATAACATTTGACTCTCAATATTGGTCTGAAAGTGGACAACTGTAAGTACATGTATTACTTTCAAAACATGATTTCATTGTTTGTTTGTTTTTTACAATCATGTATATAGTTCAAAACCAAAATACATTTTCACAAATATTTTACACTGATCTATGCTTTAAAACAAAATCTACAACATGAAGATAAGCAACAAAAGGGGTAAGCAGGACATCTGGTATACATATACTATGACACAAATACACATAGTATAATGATTAAAAAATTCACAAATTTTTATTGAATCACAATATACAAAATACAACAAGAAATTGGATAATGTCAAAGACGGAATGTACAGATACAAAAAGCTGGGTACGGTGAGATGCCAGCTGAAATACAGTCCCAGAGGGTACTGCTAAGTTACTACAATACAAAAGCACATATAGCTATAATATAATGATGTTAGCAAGGCTCTATAAATATGTGAAAGGTCCATATGCATGATACCATAGCATGTCCACTAAGGGCTTAAGACACGTGCTAATGATAATATAATCTCCTGTCATGTATTACAAACAATCCTATGGATAAGTATCCATTGATCACATATATGGTACCACAGCGTATCTACTAAAATCAAGGACTAGTGCATACATTCATAATGGACACAGCCATGTAGATGTTACACAAATAAGAGCTTACCCATAGTAAGAATACAGAGCAGACCACCAGGGACAGGCACTCACCACCCAGGACCCGACGCGCGTTTTGGCGCAATGCCTTCATCAGGAGGTGGAACATGAAGATAAGGTATACTTTTGTATACATTTTGAGAAAGGTGTATAAGCCCACTAACAACTTCACTGTCACCTCTGTACATTGGCTTCCTACTGTACTTGGTGCAACGTCATATGGCGACTTACACCACTGCAGCACAGCACGCACAGGCAGGGGTGTAACTTGAAGCTGCTTGGCCCCAGTGCAAAATCTGTAAAGTGACATTTTTAAACTTATGCCATTTAAAATATTCATATTTTATGTGAAAGATGAACCATTAGGGCCCCTCAGGCCCAGGGGCACAGTAGAAACAGCTATTGCTGTACCTCCTATAGCTATGCCAATGCCTACAGGAGGAGCGATAGTACCACTGTGATTTTGTTGAGAAGCAAAGATCAAATGTATAAGGGTCCATTCGAACAGAGGAAAATGGTGAGGAATATGGTGTAGAATTTTCCACGCTGAAAAAAAAGCCTCAGTATGTTATATGTTGGCCATGGGTGGATTTGTGCTATCCTAATATCTGTTCACTGTTCTACATTGGCTCTATGTAGTGTAAGCCGATGTCTGGTCAGGTAATGGAGGGGGTGTACATCTCACCCAGACTACTAAGGTGAGTGAGATGAGAAAACTCCAGAAGGAATGTTGGTTCTCAGCAGAAAACTTTCGTCTGCTGAGCATTTTGGTAAATGCTCAGTATTGGGCTGGAGTTTTAGGAATGGCAGGTAGGTTGGTAGAGGGACCTGTCATTCCACCCCCTCCAGTCCACACTTTGGGGATGTTCCAGCAGCAACTCAGCTGCAGAGAGTCTGCTCATCAAGGGAGGCTTAAGAAGCCAGCTCCAGCAGCAGACTGGGGGCAGAGTTTGGCTGGTGAGCCAAACAGAGAGGTCATATTTTTTGGAGCTGTGTTCTGAATGATTCTACTGGCTTTTGGATTTCTGTTATTCTAGGTGAAGTAACCTATTCTATGTTTAGTTAGAGCCTAGCCAGGCAGGCATTTATTTTTGTATTATTTCGTTTTGTTGCTGCACTACCTTTTTGAGTGAAAATAAACGCTACCTTTGTTTTGGACTAAAGAAACTGGACTTGTGTGTCTATGCCACCCCACCTAGCAACCCCAGACCCTGACAATAGTTACCATAACACATTCTATCTGTTGTGTATTCCTGGGGTATGTCTTACACAGTGTTGAGTGTAGGTGTCTCTCCCTTTTGTGAGAGCTGTTCTCTGAGGAATAAATAGCCTCTGTTATCCAGTCCTTCCCGACAGGGAAGTCCACTGGCTCGAATGGGTTTACCCCTTGCTTTTAAAAATGTTTCTGCAACTTGCTCATTGCCATCACAACAAAAGTATTCAATAAACACACTCCGTTCATATACCAATCTCTTTCTTTCCTTATCACTGTCATTCCGTAACCTGGAAAGGACCCGACCTGTTGCAAGAGCTACAGCCTGATTTCCCTCATCAACGTGGACAATAAGCTGTTTTTTAAGTTGCTGGCCAACCATATTTCCCCATTGATTCCTACCCTGGTCCATACTGACCAGGTTGGATTTGTCAAAGGTTGCAAAGCTAGGGAGAACATCTGCAAGACTGTACCGGTGGTCCACCAAGCTCTACACTGATGCATGGCTATTCCTGCTATCAGAAAAGGTCTTTGACCATATGCACTGGGAGTTCCTGGGGGGCCATACTTGCCTGGTAGGCTTGGGACCCAGCTTTCTGGGAAAAATCTTCTTTCTTTATGAAGATCCATTAGTGCCTGTAAGAGCTAATGGAGTTCGGTCCAAGCCCTTCCTGGTCTGAAATGGCACCAGACAGGGGTGTGTCCTGTCCCCCCCCCTCTTGTATGCTCTTGTAATCGAGCACCTAACAGTCACGCTGTGGGCTTGCCCCAGTGTGCATGGTATCCAGTTGGGCGGTGGTCAAGCTGACTAAAACTGAGGCTCTTAACATAACACTCCCATCAAATGAGGTTGATCATTTAGCCAACAACTTTCCCTTCCGATGGAAGCTCAAATCAATTAACTACCTGGGAATCCAAGTTCCCTCGGACCCCCTCCCCGCCTCAATTTAACTATCTCCCCCTATTAGAGTTGAACTTGGCGGATCTGAGAAAGTATGACACCCTCTGGCTGTCATGTGTCAGTTAAATTAATGCCCTCAAAATGGATGTTGTCCCCCATCTATTGTACATGTTCCAGACCCTACCCATTCACCTACTGCACTCTCTTTACCTACCTGCAGTAAGGGGCTCAGCACACAACAGGATTAACTTTAGGACATTGACATAATGCAAATGTGACGGAGGCGCAAGTCAATGATTATTTGATTGGCGCTAAATAGACCATGACTAGCAGTGGGTGGCCATTGAGGCAGACCTTCTGTCAGCTTATCTTCCCTCCCTCCCTTGGAAAATTTTCTCACTATCTGGGACTAGGTGATCCATCAGAGCTCCATTGCAAGGGTCTCATTGAGTCCCCTTTTCCACAACTTGATGTTTTCATTGGGCTGCTCTGTCCACCAGTTCTTGAAGCGGTGTGCCAGCGACGATATGCGGCTTCATCATGTTGTTGGGAACTCCCTGCTGCCTCCTTTTGAGCAATTTCAATCCTTGTGCCCTGATACCCCCTGTCATGGCTAGAATACAACCAACTCGTGCAACGGTTCTTTCTGACTTCACTGCTGACCTCCAACCCTACAGAATTGGAGAGTGTTTTAACCCATGAAGAGATGTTGGAGCAAGCCCTCTCCCTGCTCCCTCCCTGATCCGCTGGTACCGCTGTCCAAACTTCCTTCACAAATTTTACACTGATGTTTCGGAGTGGTGTTATCACTGTGAATCTGAAAGAGGGACCCTTCTACATATCTGGTAGGAATGTGATATGATAAAACCCTTTTGGGACATTGTGTTCAACCTTTATGTAAAGGTCTGTGACAGCTCAATCACACCTTCCCCTCAATTGGCTCTTTGGTCGGCTCTCCCAGGTAAGATCTCTGCTGTGTGATATCTTTCTCATGCCCGACCAATTATTCCTTAATATTAAAGTACTACTGCCACTCCCACCCTTGGGGATGGGCTGCCATTTTCCTGTACAACTGGCATTCCTGAGCTTTATGGATGGCTCCAACTGCCTACACTGCATCATAATGAGATATGTTGTAAATCTAGTACTAGTAGTGATCAGGCCATTCAGGAGTTCACTGCATCATATCTCACTATGCAGTGAGTTCCATGCACAAGACCATGGTCAGTCTGGGAAATAGGGCGTTCATGCAGGACTGAATACAGTTGTGTGCAGGAGGACATAATGGTGGTCACACTTGCTGATGCTCAATTAATTATTTAATTTTGCAGTACCTGACTGCTACTCATCCTCTTAGTTCCGAGGGAAGAATTAAGGTTATTTTTCACACTCTGCTTCTGCATTTTGGCCTAGTTTCTGTTAAATAAATGTTCATAATATATGGATGGATAGATAGATAGATAGACAGACAGACGGACAGATGTTTTATTATGCTATAATAAACAGGTAAAACAGCTATTAATACATGTAAATATACACTCACCGGCCACTTTATTAGGTACACCATGCTAGTAACGGGTTGGACCCCCTTTTACCTTCAGAACTGCCTCAATTCTTCGTGGCATAGATTCAACAAGGTGCTGGAAGCATTCCTCAGAGATTTTGGTCCATATTGACATGATGGCATCACACAGTTGCCGCAGATTTGTCGGCTGCACATCCATGATGCGAATCTCCCTTTCCACCACATCCCAAAGATGCTCTATTGGATTGAGATCTGGTGACTGTGGAGGCCATTGGAGTACAGTGAACTCATTGTCATGTTCAAGAAACCAGTCTGAGATGATTCCAGCTTTATGACATGGCGCATTATCCTGCTGAAAGTAGCCATCAGATGTTGGGTACATTGTGGTCATAAAGGGATGGACATGGTCAGCAACAATACTCAGGTAGGCTTTGGCATTGCAACGATGCTCAATTGGTACCAAGGGGCCCAAAGAGTGCCAAGAAAATATTCCCCACACCATGACACCACCACCACCAGCCTGAACCGTTGATACAAGGCAGGATGGATCCATGCTTTCATGTTGTTGACGCCAAATTCTGACCCTACCATCCGAATGTCGCAGCAGAAATCGAGACTCATCAGACCAGGCAACGTTTTTCCAATCTTCAATTGTCCAATTTCGATGAGCTTGTGCAAATTGTAGCCTCAGTTTCCTGTTCTTAGCTGAAAGGAGTGGCACCCGGTGTGGTCTTCTGCTGCTGTAGCCCATCTGCCTCAAAGTTCGACGTACTGTGCATTCAGCGATGCTCTTCTGGCTACCTTGGTTGTAACGGGTGGCTATTTGAGTCACTGTTGCCTTTCTATCAGCTCGAACCAGTCTGGCCATTCTCCTCTGACCTCTGGCATCAACAACGCATTTCTGCCCACAGAACTGCCGCTCACTGGATGTTTTTTCTTTTTCGGACCATTCTCTGTAAACCCTAGAGATGGTTGTGCGTGAAAATCCCAGTAGATCAGCAGTTTCTGAAATACTCAGACCAGCCTTTCTGGCACCAACAACCATGCCACGTTCAAAGGCACTCAAATCACCTTTCTTCCCCATACTGATGCTCGGTTTGAACTGCAGGAGATTGTCTTGACCATGTCTACATGCCTAAATGCACTGAGTTGCCGCCATGTGATTGGCTGATTAGAAATTAAGTGTTAACGAGCAGTTGGACAGGTGTACCTAATAAAGTGGCCGGTGAGTGTATGTGTGTGTTGGAAAGTCCTGTTCCTCAATATAAGGGTTAACAAGGGGTCATACATGAGCTGGAAATTTCCAAGGATATTATTGTCTCACCTCAATTCCCAACTCCAGTAAGGAAAGGTAATTGTACACTGACCTTGTGTTTTCATGTCATGCATCTGTCAATCGCTGACTCATTACTGGTCTCATCTTCTACTTTACACAATAAAGTCTGATCTAGCTGGGAATGCAATGCTATTAGGCAACTATCAGAACATCTATTACTCAAGTGCTGAGTGCTCTGAACAAAATTATTTGCGGGGAAACCTCCAGGACAAGTGATAGGCACTGAAAATAGAGCAAAGCCCATTCTGACATGGTTATAAATTGTATTTTAGGCTAAGGCCCAATATAGTGGGACGCCACAAAAAAGCTCTGTAGGAAAAACTGTGGCTGAAACGCATTGCGTTTTTCCTGCAGTGTTTTTCTCAGAAAGCCTGCAGAGTTTTCACAGCAGACTTTCTTCTTCAATTATACCTATACAAAAACTGCCAGCATTTCCGTGGGTATAATTGATAGGCTGCGATTTCCAAAAACTCAACGGTTTTGAAAATCACAGCATTACCGTGGCGGGTATTTTTCTGCACTGTGTAGATGGGATTCGCTAGTCCACTTTACAGGAACTGTAAAATGCCGTGTTTCAGTCACGTGGGGCCCTGGCATTAATTTGTTGATAGGCTCTCATTACATTACATTTTAACCATAGTTAAGGCTACATTCACATCTGCATTGGAGACCCTGTTGGAATGTCCACCGAAAATCAGCGGAGGAAAAAGTCTTGAACGCAAAACTTTTTCCCCCTCTGCTTTCAGTTTTATAGCTATGAACACCTGATGGACCCCATTATAGTCAATATGTGTGTTACCACAGTTTTAACGGTCTACCTCTCTTTTATTAGGGTTGCCCTACGGACCTGAACAACAGAAGCCATAGTTCCATATTCATCCCACAATGGACAAAATGGCACCCAATGGACACTATTGATTTCCAGTATTGTCGAAAAGATTCTGTCATTTTGAAACAGTAAAATATCCCTGTATGCAGCATTATTTCTCAATCAGACACAATGGAATCTGCAACACAGGCTCCAAATATACATAAGCATAACTTATAGTATTGACTGGAATTTAAAGTCAAGGCAGGGCAAGTAGGACTTTGTAATCATTTTCTATGATTTCAAAGTTATGAGAAGTAGGCCTGAAACATAGGGCCGGTGTAACATGTTTCATACAAGAAAGTAATGTTTGTGAAAGTACAATGACATTTCATGATAAGCGTATAATAAAATGACCTCAGACAGAGTTATCTTATTAAGTAAATGAACACTTCCCTGTTTTAGTTTTTATGCTTCCTACAATGAAATCACCCTACAATGAAGTCATTGTATACAGCAGCATGTGACAGCTTGGCAATTGGATGGAGGGCTCAGTTAAAAATTTAGCATCAGAGCCCAAGAGCTTCAAGTTTCACCTCTTAAAGTGATGGAGATACAACATTTCTGCAAATAAAATGCTTATTCTAAGAACTGTTCAGTGCATGTGAATTCAGCTACTTTTAGCAAACATCCACAGACTTGGATATGTCCTAAGATAAAGGTCAGAGCTGAAGATTAGATGACCATCTTCAGTATTTATATATGTTTAGATGTGCCTCTAATCCTGCTTAGTCCTACCTATACCCCATCTGATCCCCTCCCAACCCAGTCCCTTTGTACACCCATACAGCAATAGCACCCTCTTCTGTGTAACACACAGTGATGAAACCTCTTTAGTTTCCCCACATAGTATAATGCCACTTTAGTTCCCAGTACAGCGTATTGTCTCCTTACTGGCCTGCACATGGTATAATATTCTGTCCTTACAGAATATGATGTCACTAGAGATGAGCGAACACTAAAATGTTCGAGGTTCGAAATTCGATTCGAACAGCCGCTCAATGTTCGTGTGTTCGAATGGGTTTCGAACCCCATTATAGTCTATGGGGAACAGATACTCGTTAAGGGGGAAACCCAAATCCGTGTCTGGAGGGTCACCAAGTCCACTATGACACCCCAGGAAATGATGCCAACACCTCTGGAATGACACTGGGACAGCAGGGGAAGCATGTCTGGGGGCATCTAACACACCAAAGACCCTCTATTACCCCAACATCACAGCCTAACAACTACACACTTTACACACTCAATACCACCTCTCTGACAGTAGGAAAACACCTTGAAACATGTGTATTTGGCACTTGCAGTGAGGAGAGCTTGTCACCAGCAGTGAATTTGGCCCTTGTAGTAAGTTGAGGTTGGCACCAACATTTGTTTTGAAAATCAGGGTGGATTGAGCCTCTAACCAGCAGAGTTTGGGCAAATTCATGGTGGAGGGAGCCTCTAAACACCCCAGTTTGGGCAAATTCATGGTGGAGGGAGCCTCTAAAAACCTCAGTTTGGACCAATTCATGGTGGAGGGAGCCTCTAACCAGCCCAGTGTGGGCAAATTCATGGTGGAGGGAGCCTCTAAAAAACCCAGTTTGGACCAATTCATGGTGGAGGGAGCCTCTAACCAGCCCAGTTTGGGCAAATTCATGGTGGAGGGAGCCTCTAAAAAACCCAGTTTGGACCAATTCATGGTGGAGGGAGCCTCTAACCAGCCCAGTTTGGGCAAATTCATGGTGGAGGGAGCCTCTAAAAAACCCAGTTTGGACCAATTCATGGTGGAGGGAGCCTCTAACCAGCCCAGTTTGGGCAAATTCATGGTGGAGGGAGCCTCTAAACAGCCCAGTTTGGGCAAATTCATGGTGGAGGGAGCCTCTAAACAGCCCAGTTTGGGCAAATTCATGGTGGAGGGAGCCTCTAACCAGCCCAGTTTGCACCAATTAATGGTGGAGGGAGCCTCTAACCAGCCCAGTTTGGGCAAATTCATGGTGGAGGGAGCCTCTAAACAGCCCAGTTTGGACCAATTCATGGTGGAGGGAGCCTCTAAAAAACCCAGTTTGGACCAATTCATGGTGGAGGGAGCCTCTAAACAGCCCAGTTTGGGCAAATTCATGGTGGAGGGAGCCTCTAACCAGCCCAGTTTGGACCAATTCATGGTGGAGGGAGCCTCTAACCAGTCCAGTTTGGGCAAATTCATGGTGGAGGGAGCCTCTAAACAGCCCAGTTTGGACCAATTCATGGTGGAGGGAGCCTCTAAAAAACCCAGTTTGGACCAATTCATGGTGGAGGGAGCCTCTAAACAGCCCAGTTTGGGCAAATTCATGGTGGAGGGAGCCTCTAACCAGCCCAGTTTGGACCAATTAATGGTGGAGGGAGCCTCTAAACAGCCAAGTTTTGGGAAATTCATGGTGGAGGGAGCCTCTAACCAGCCCAGTTTGGACCAATTCATGGTGGAGGGAGCCTCTAAACAGCCCAGTTTGGGCAAATTCATGGTGGAGGGAGCCTCTAAAAAACCCAGTTTGGACCAATTCATGGTGGAGGGAGCCTCTAACCAGCCCAGTTTGGACCAATTAATGGTGGAGGGAGCCTCTAAACAGCCAAGTTTGGACCAATTCATGGTGGAGGGAGCCTCTAAAAACCCCAGTTTGGACCAATTCATGGTGGAGGGAGCCTCTAACCAGCCCAGTTTGGGCAAATTCATGGTGGAGGGAGCCTCTAAACAGCCCAGTTTGGGCAAATTCATGGTGGAGGGAGCCTCTAACCAGCCCAGTTTGGACCAATTAATGGTGGAGGGAGCCTCTAACCAGCCCAGTTTGGACCAATTCATGGTGGAGGGAGCCTCTAAACAGCCCAGTTTGGGCAAATTCATGGTGGAGGGAGCCTCTAAAAAACCCAGTTTGGACCAATTCATGGTGGAGGGAGCCTCTAACCAGCCCAGTTTGGACCAATTAATGGTGGAGGGAGCCTCTAAACAGCCAAGTTTGGACCAATTCATGGGTGGAGGGAGCCTCTAAAAACCCCAGTTTGGACCAATTCATGGTGGAGGGAGCCTCTAACCAGCCCAGTTTGGGCAAATTCATGGTGGAGGGAGCCTCTAAAACAGCCAGTTTGGGCAAATTCATGGTGGAGGGAGCCTCTAACCAGCCCAGTTTGACCAATTAATGGTGGAGGAGCCCGCTAAACAGCCCAGTTTGGACCAATTCATGGTGGAGGGAGCCTCTAAAAACCCCAGTTTGGACCAATTCATGGTGGAGGAGCCTCTAAAAAACCCAGTTTGGACCAATTCATGGTGGAGGGAGCCTCTAACCAGCCCAGTTTGGACCAATTAATGGTGGAGGGAGCCTCTAAACAGCCAAGTTTGGACCAATTCATGGTGGAGGGAGCCTCTAAAAACCCCAGTTTGGGCAAATTCATGGTGGAGGGAGCCTCTAAACAGCCCAGTTTGGGCAAATTCATGGTGGAGGGAGCCTCTAACCAGCCCAGTTTGGACCAATTAATGGTGGAGGGAGCCGCTAAACAGCCCAGTTTGGACCAATTCATGGTGGAGGGAGCCTCTAAAAACCCCAGTTTGGACCAATTCATGGTGGAGGGAGCCTCTAAACAGCCCAGTTTGGGCAAATTCATGTGGAGGGAGCCTCTAACCAGCAGAGTTGGTGGAAATCAGGGTGGAGGGAGCCTCTAACCAGCAGAGTTGGGGGAAATCAGGGTGGAGGGAGCCTAGTATTAGCAGAATTGTGCAACGCTTATGGTGGATGAGTATGAGGATGCGGAGGAATTGGAGAGGTTGAGTACAGACATGGAGTTTCATGTTGGGGTGCTTTACACAGGTGGGCCCAAAAATGACGGCTCTACCAGTGGTGGTTCATTTTTATCAAAGTGAGCCGTCGGCACTCTCAGCTGACAGACGGGTGCGCTTGTCAGTGATGATGCCACCCGGCTGCACTGAACACCCTCTCAGATAGGACGCTGGCGGAAGGACAGGACAGCACCTCCAAGGCATATAGGGCAAGTTCAAGCCACAGGTCCAACTTCGACACCCAATACGTGTAGGGCGCAGAGGGGTCGAGAGGACAGGGCTGTGGTCGGAAGGTATTCCCGCAACATGCGCCTATACTTCTCACGCCTGGTGACACTAGGACCCTCCGTGGCGGCACTTTGGGCGATGGGGTGCCATCAAGGTGTCCCAGACCTTAGACAGTGTGCCCCTCGTTTGTGTGGACCGGTGAGAACTTGGTTGCCTACTGGAGGAACTGCCCCTCCCTGCCGCCAACGTCACATGCTGGAAACATCTCCATCATATTCTGCACCAATTGCCTGTGGCAAGCATTGATGCGATTGGCCCTCCCCTCTACCGGAATAAAAGACGAGATGTTGTTTTTATACCGGGGGTCAAGGATAGCAAAGATCCAGTACTGGTTGTCCTCCATGATTTTGACAATACGCTTGTCGGTTGTAAAGCACCCCAACATGAACTCAGCCATGTCTGCCACAGTGTTAGTTGGCATGACTCCTCTGGCCCCACCGGAAAGTTCAATCTCCATTTCCTCCTCATCCTCCATGTCTACCCATCCGCGCTGCAACAATGGGACGATTCGAAGTTGCCCGGAAGCCTCCTGTATCACCATCACATCATCGGACAACTCTTCTTCCTCCTCCTCCTCCTCCTCCTCCTCCTCCATTAAACGCAGTGAAGCGGACAGATGTGTGGACCTACTCTCCAGCTGTGACGGATCGGATGCTATCCCTAACTCCTCTGTGTGATCTGAGTTATCCCTGATGTCAATCAGGGATTCTCTCAGAACACACAAGAGCGGGATTGTAAGGCTCACCATCGCATCCTCAGAGCTCACCCTCCTTGTGGACTCCTCAAAGACCCGTAGGATGTCACAAAGGTCTCTCATCCATGGCCACTCATGGATGTGAAACTGAGGCAGCTGACTTTGTGGCACCTAGGGTTTTGTAGCTGGTATTCCATCAAAGGTCTCTGCTGCTCAACCACTCTATTCAAACATCTGAAACGTTGAGTTCCAGCGTGTGGGGACGTCGCACAAAAAGCCGGTGTTGTGGCACATGCAGGCGTTGCTGGAGAGATTTTAAGCTAGCAGCGGCTACTGTCGACTTGCGAAAGTGGGCGCACATGCGCCGCACTTTCACCAGTAGCTCTGGAACATTGGGGTAGCTCTTTAGGAAACGTTGCACC
This sequence comes from Leptodactylus fuscus, assembly GCF_031893055.1. Lineage (NCBI taxonomy): Eukaryota > Metazoa > Chordata > Amphibia > Anura > Leptodactylidae > Leptodactylus > Leptodactylus fuscus. The sequence continues at coordinate 121,096,554 of NC_134269.1, forward strand.
ACTAGGTTGAAGACGTGGGCCAGGCATGGAACATGTTGGAGTCCGGCAAGCTCCAGAGCTGCTACCAGGTTCCGGCCGTTATCACAAACGACCATGCCTGGGCCCAGGTGCAGCGGCTCAAACCATATTGCCGTCTCATCGAGGAGGGCATCCCTCACCTCGGAGGCAGTGTGCTGTCTGTCCCCCAAGCTGATCAGCTTCAGCACAGCCTGCTGACGTCTACCAACGCCAGTGCTGCAACGTTTCCAACTCGTAGCTGGGGTCAATCTATCAGCGGAGGAGGAGGCGGTGGCGGAGGAGGAGGCGGTGGCGGAGGAGGAGGCGGTAGAGGAGGAGGAGGAGGGGGGTGTTCTTCTCGTGTCCCTGCCAGGAATGTTAGGCGGGGAGACGAGGTACACCGGGCCAGTTTGGGAAGCAGTCCCAGCCTCAACTACATTCACCCAGTGTGCCGTCAGTGAAATGTAGCGTCCCTGTCCGCATGCACTTGTCCACGCGTCGGTGGTCAAGTGGACCTTTGTGCAAAGCGCGGAACTAAGGGCCCGCCTGATGTTGAGTGACACGTGCTGGTGCAAGGCGGGGACGGCACACCGGGAGAAGTAGTGACGGCTAGGGACGGCATAGCGAGGTGCCGCAGTTGCCATCAGGTCCAGGAAGGCGGGAGTTTCAACAAGCCGGAACGCCAACATCTCCTGGGCCAGCAGTTTAGCGATGTTGGCGTTCAAGGCTTGCGCGTGTGGGTGGTTAGCAGTGTATTTCTGCCGCCGCTCCAATGTCTGAGAGATGGTGGGTTGTTGTAAAGAAACGCCTGATGGTGCCTTTGATGGTGCAGGAGAAGGAGATAAGACAGGACCAGGGGAGGATGAGGTAGAAGTCAACAAAGTGGCGGAGGCAGATGAAGTGGTGTCCTGGCTCGTCCTCTGGAGTGCATCGCCAGCACAGTCAGCAGTGGCAGTGGCAGAGGCAGAGGCAGTGGCAGAGGCAGTGGCAGTGGCGTGAACGGCAGGCGGCCTTTGTCCTGCCGTTGCTGCCTGCCACTGATTCCAGTGCTTGGATTCCAAATGACGGCGCATTGAAGTGGTGGACAGGTTGCTCTTCTCAGAGCCCCTAATCAATTTCGAGAGGCAAATTGTGCAGACAACACTATATCTGTCCTCGGCGCATTCCTTGAAAAAACTCCACACCTTCGAGAAACGTGCCCTCGAGGTGGGAGTTTTTCGGGGCTGGGTACGAACTGGAACATCTTGGGAGATTCCGGGTGTGGCCTGGCTTCGCCTAAGCTGCTGACCTCTGCCTCTGCCTCTAGCTACCCTTTTTGGTGCTGCACCTGCCTCAACATCCACACTACTTTCCCCGCTTGACATCCCCCCTGTCCAGGTCGGGTCAGTGTCCTCATCATCCACCACTTCCTCTTCCAACTCCTGTCTCATCTCCTCCTCCCGCACAATGCGCCGGTCAACTGGATGCCCTGACGGCAACTGCGTCACATCATCGTCGATGAGGGTGGGTTGCTGGTCATCCACCACCAAATCGAACGGAGATGGAGGAGACTCTAGTGTTTGAGCATCTGGACACAGATGCTCCTCTGTTAGGTTCGTGGAATCGTGACGTGGAGAGGCAGGTTGAGGGACAATGAAAGGAGCGGAGAACAGCTCTGGGGAGCAGGGACAGTTTGGGTTATTGTTCTGTAAAGCTTCGGAATTTTGGGAGGAAGGAAGACAAGACTGTTGGGTAATAGGAGGAGAGGAGGCAGAGTCTGACTGGCTGCTGGACAATGTGCTGTAAGCGTTCTCTGACAGCCATTGCAAGACCTGTTCCTGGTTCTCCGGGCCTACTAAGGTTTGTACCCTGCAGTTTAGTTAATGTGGCAAGCAACCCTGGCACTGTGGAGTGGCGCAATGCTTGCTGCCCCACAGGAGTAGGCACGGGACGCCCTGTGGCTTCACTGCTACCTTGCTCCCCAGAACCATTCCCCCGACCTCGCCCACGGCCTCGTCCACGTCCCTTTCCGGGAGCCTTGCGCATTTTGAATTCCTAGTTAGAAATTGGCACTGTATACCAGTAGTAAAAATTGTGGGTGCACGTAACCCCAATATATTCTTTGAATTACCAGTCAGAAACTGGCACTATATGGCAGTAGCAAGAAATGAGGGTATTTGTATTCCCAATATATTCTTTGAATTCCCAGTCAGACAATGGCACTGTATACCAGTAGTAAAAATTGTGGGTGCACGTAACCCCAATATATTCTTATTCCCAGTCAGACACTGGCACTATATGGCAGTAGCAAGAAATGAGGGTATTTGTATTCCCAATATATTCTTTGAATTCCCAGTCAGACAATGGCACTGTATACCAGTAGTAAAAATTGTGGGTGCACGTAACCCCAATATATTCTTTGAATTCCCAGTCAGACACTGGCACTATATGGCAGTAGCAAGAAATGAGGGTATTTGTATTCCCAATATATTCTTTGAATTCCCAGTCAGACAATGGCACTGTATACCAGTAGTAAAAATTGTGGGTGCACGTAACCCCAATATATTCTTTGAATTACCAGTCAGAAACTGGCACTATATGGCAGTAGCAAGAAATGAGGGTATTTATAACCCCAATATATTCTTTGAATTCCCAGTCAGACAATGGCACTGTATACCAGTAGTAAAAATTGTGGGTGTATATAGCCCCAATTCTATTGCTAGGGGACTTGCAGGGTATTTCTGGGGTGAAGGTGGGGGGGCACACCGTTGGAACGGGTATCGGGGTATATATCGGGTATACGGGAATACACTGACAGTGTATTCCATTCAGGATCCTGGGAAAGCTGGGTTGCGGCGATTGAGCCCGTCAGTGCCACGTTACACTGACAAGCTTCTCCCTGGAATTTAGCTCTTACAAGAGCTGTTGTGGTTGTCTTCTCCTTCCTATCCTAGCCTGTCCCTGCCTACCCAGAATCTAAGCCCTAGCTAGCTGGACGGAAACCTCCGTCCTCGGTGAATTGCAAGCTCAGAATGACGCGAACCTGGGCGGCGCTGTTCTTTTAAATTAGAGGTCACATGTTTTCGGCAGCCAATGGGTTTTGCCTACTTTTCTCAACGTCACCGGTGTCGTAGTTCCTGTCCCACCTACCCTGCGCTGTTATTGGAGCAAAAAAGGCGCCAGGGAAGGTGGGAGGGGAATCGAGTAATGGCGCACTTTACCACGCGGTGTTCGATTCGATTCGAACATGCCGAACAGCCTAATATCCGATCGAACATGAGTTCGATAGAACACTGTTCGCTCATCTCTAGATGTCACCTTAGTTCCCCAACACAATATAGTGCACCCCCCCCCCATTGACTTCAACACTGTATAATGTCCTATTGGTCCACAGACATAAGATAGTATAATGCGATTTTACTGTTACCACACAGCAGATAATGATATCCAGCTGAAATTATTTGGTGTTTCACTTACTTAAAAGTGAAAGCACCCCCATCTGAGGACTGGGTACAGCTATTGCCATATCAGGTATGCTGTGTGTCACCACCCTAAAACAGATCTTATGTAAGTTATAAAGTTTTTATTATCCAGTATAAAGATAAGACAAAAGCAGTACTTATGCAGTATGAAATTAAGACTTGTGTTTGTAGCCAGTAAACGGCTGAGTAAACAGCTGAGTAAACAGCGCGAACAGCACATAGATGACATCCCTGTGCCATCCTTACCTCCATGGTTCTTTCCTGTCAATGAGCAATGACTTGTCCTGAGTTTTACTCCAAGCTAGCAGCCACATAAACAGTACCATTAAAATACACAGTTGTTTTTATGGGGCCTGTGAGAAGGTGACAGGCAGAGTGCTGGAGTCACGGTATCTCCCCCAGATTCCTGACATATGTGTGGTCCAGGGCGGATCTTGAATAAGCTGCAGCCCAGGTGTGGGTCATAGGTTCGATACTGGGCCATAAAAGGCTGTTGAGCCTGCACTTCAGGGCAGATCCTGGGAGGAGAGGAAGTGGCTGGGTCTGTCCTAACACTAAGAGCCTTGTGTTACAGTACAGTGTTGTTTTGGTTGGTTCGTGATGCTGGTAGTAAGCCACATGTACAGTTAGTATTTTCTGTTTAGTTAGCGCTCAGACAAGCAGGTTTTGTTTTTCCTTTTTGCCTGAAGTTAAGGATTTATGTTATTTTGCTTATCCTGTGCCTAATGTAAAGGTTTATTTATTTTACTGTTTTTTAAATAAACTGTTTTTTGCTGCAAGATTCTCATCCCTGTCTCTGACTGGTTGAGTCCGCATCACTGAGCTACCATCCCCACAGCCCATATAAGATAAAATAAGATAATCCTTTAATAGTGCCTCCATGGGGAAATTCAGTGTGTTACAGCAGCATAGATAATACAATAATCATACAAATACAAAAAGGTCCACAGTAGAGGCATTACAGTGACAGTAGGTACAGATAAAAAGATAAAGGAAAGAAGATAGTAGGAGGGATATCAGAACTTCAGGATCTTTTAGTTCTCTGTATGGAGTGATCTACGCTTAGCCCGGTGTTAATTGTACAGCCTAACCACAGGAGGAAAGACTTTTGATATCACTCTTTCTCACACTTAGGGTGAAGCAGTCGGTCACTGACAGTACTGCCCAGTGCTATCATGGTCTCATGTATGGGATAATATTCTCCGGTATGGAACTCACAAGTCTATTCCTATCCCTGGTTGGTATGTTACTCCCCCACACCTAAGAAGATGGCTGATGCCAATACAGAGTTGAAAAAGAAGTGCCCCCTGGACTCCAAAGGTCCTCAGCCTCCTAAGCAAGTAGAGCCTGCTGTGGCCCTTTCTATCCAACACATCCAGGTGATCAACCCAGTCCAGCTTATTATAGAGTTGGCACACCCAGGTGCTTATAGCTGTTGACTATCTCAATGCCTGTTTTCTGGATGACCACTGGTTTTGGAGCACATCTCTGCTCACAAAGGTCCACCACCATCTCCTCGTTCTTCTCAGTAACCTGAGGTGGTTCCGCTGACAAATTCTACAAAATCCCAGTTTAATTCTCTGTACTCCCTGTAGCAGCTATATGAGTTGCACCTAAAATCTGCAGTGTACAGTGTGAAGAGGAAAGGGGCAAGAACTGTGTCTTGAGGTGCCTCAATATTGCAGATCACAGTGTCTGACACACAGCCCTGGGCTTTCACATACTAAGGTCGGTTTGTGAGGTAGTCTAGGATCCAGTTGGAGAGGTGGTGGCACACTCCAACAAGGGCCAGCTTGTCCCTCAATAGCCCTGGCTGTATGATGTTAAAAGCACTGAAGAAATCAAAGAACATTATTCTCACAGTGTTCCCTTTTTTCTCCAGGTGAGTAAGAATATTTGAATGGGTCAGTGTTTTTCATGGCTAGAACACAGACAGTGCACACAGTTGTTTGAAAAAGGAGCTTTTATGCCCTCACCAATGTGCAGTATAGCTAGTGTAAGCCGATGGCTGGTCAGGTAATGGAGGGGGTGTACATCTCACCCAGACTACTCAGGTGGGTGAGATGAGAAAACTCCAGAAGGAATGTTTGTTCTCAGTAGACAACTTTCGTCTGCTGAGCATTTTGGAAAATGCTCAGTATTGGGCTGGATTTTTAGGAATGACAGGTAAGTTGGTAGTGGGAACTGTCATTCCACCCCCCTCCAGTCGACACTTTGGGGATGTTACGGCAGTGACTCAGCTGCAGAGAGTCTCCTCATCAAGGAGGCTTAAGAAGCCAGCTCCAGCAACAGACTGGGGGCAGAGTTAGGCTGGAGAGCAAACAGAGAGGTCATATTTTTTGGAGCTGTGTCCTGAATGATTCTACTGGCTTTTGGATTCCTGTTATTCTAGGTGAGGTAACCTATTCTATGTTTAGTTAGAGCCTAGCCGGGCAGGTATTTATTTTTTTCTATTGTTTCCTTTAGTTGCTACACTATATTTTTGAGTGAAAACAAAACTCTTCCTTTGTTTTGGACTAAAGAAACTGGACTTGTGTGTCTATGCCACCCCACCTAGCAACCCCAGACCCTGACACTACATAGTTGACCATGTGCTGAATTCAGAATTCATGGGATGTTCTCCAGTCCTAAAGATAACGGTACCATAAATTTTAGCACCACTATCTCCCCGCTGTCAGATGGACGGACCTTACAGCTCAGTGTCTTTGCGCTGGGTGGTAAAGAACAACTCCTCTGACAGTACACAGCTATGTTAGAGTACAGTCGAGGGGGGCATTCATCACCCCCCCAGAGATAGTGCTAGGCTATAAGGCCTGCCCTTCTGACTGGGGGGAGATACAGTTAGGGCCAGAAATATTTGGACAGTGACACAAGTTTTGTTATTTTATCTGTTTACTAAAACATGTTCAGAAATACAATTACACTCACCGGCCACTTTATTAGGTACACCATGCTAGTAACGGGTTGGACCCCCTTTTGCCTTCAGAACTGCCTCAATTCTTCGTGGCATAGATTCAACAAGGTGCTGGAAGCATTCCTCAGAGATTTTGGTCCATATTGACATGATGGCATCACACAGTTGCCGCAGATTTGTCGGCTGCACATCCATGATGCGAATCTCCCGTTCCACCACATCCCAAAGATGCTCTATTGGATTGAGATCTGGTGACTGTGGAGGCCATTGGAGTACAGTGAACTCATTGTCATGTTCAAGAAACCAGTCTGAGATGATTCCAGCTTTATGACATGGCGCATTATCCTGCTGAAAGTAGCCATCAGATGTTGGGTACATTGTGGTCATAAAGGGATGGACATGGTCAGCAACAATACTCAGGTAAGCTTTGGCGTTGCAACGATGCTCAATTGGTACCAAGGGGCCCAAAGAGTGCCAAGAAAATATTCCCCACACCATGACACCACTACCACCAGCCTGAACCGTTGATACAAGGCAGGATGGATCCATGCTTTCATGTTGTTGACGCCAAATTCTGACCCTACCATCCGAATGTCGCAGCAGAAATCGAGACTCATCAGACCAGGCAACGTTTTTCCAATCTTCAATTGTCCAATTTCGATGAGCTTGTGCAAATTGTAGCCTCAGTTTCCTGTTCTTAGCTGAAAGGAGTGGCACCCGGTGTGGTCTTCTGCTGCTGTAGCCCATCTGCCTCAAAGTTCGACGTACTGTGCGTTCAGAGATGCTCTTCTGGCTACCTTGGTTGTAACGGGTGGCTATTTGAGTCACTGTTGCCTTTCTATCAGCTCGAACCAGTCTGGCCATTCTCCTCTGACCTCTGGCATCAACAACGCATTTCCGCCCACAGAACTGCCGCTCACTGGATGTTTTTTCTTTTTCGGACCATTCTCTGTAAACCCTAGAGATGGTTGTGCGTGAAAATCCCAGTAGATCAGCAGTTTCTGAAATACTCAGACCAGCCCTTCTGGCACCAACAACCATGCCACGTTCAAAGGCACTCAAATCACCTTTCTTCCCCATACTGATGCTCGGTTTGAACTGCAGGAGATTGTCTTGACCATGTCTACATGCCTAAATACACTGAGTTGCCGCCATGTGATTGGCTGATTAGAAATTAAGTGTTAACGAGCAGTTGGACAGGTGTACCTAATAAAGTGGCCGGTGAGTGTATATATATAATATGGGCTGAAAGTGCACACTCCCAGCTGCAATATGAGAGTTTCCACATCCAAATCGGAGAAAGGGTTTAGGAATCATAGCTCTGTAATGCATAGCCTCCTCTTTTTCAAGGGACCAAAAGTAATTGGACAATGGACTCTAAGGGCTGCAATTAACTCTGAAGGCGTCTCCCTCGTAAACCTGTAATCAATGAAGTAGTTAAAAGGTCTGGGGTTGATTCCAGGTGTGTGGTTTTGCATTTGGAAGCTGTTGCTGTGACCAGACAACATGCGGTCAAATGAACTCTCAATTGAGGTGAAGCAGAACATCCTGAGGCTGAAAAGAAAGAAAAAATCCATCAGAGAGATAGCAGACATGCTTGGAGTAGCAAAATCAACAGTCGGGTACATTCTAAGAAAAAAGGAATTGACTGGTGAGCTTGGGAACTCAAAAAGGCCTGGGCGTCCACGGATGACAACAGTGGTGGATGATCGCCGCATACTTTCTTTGGTCAAGAAGAACCCGTTCACAACATCAACTGAAGTCCAGAACACTCTCAGTGAAGTAGGTGTATCTGTCTCTAAGTCAACAGTAAAGAGAAGACTCCATGAAAGTAAATACAAAGGGTTCACATCTAGATGCAAACCATTCATCAATTCCAAAAATAGACAGGCCAGAGTTAAATTTGCTGAAAAACACCTCAAGAAGCCAGCTCAGTTCTGGAAAAGTATTCTATGGACAGATGAGACAAAGATCAACCTGTACCAGAATGATGGGAAGAAAAAAGTTTGGAGAAGAAAGGGAACGGCACATGATCCAAGGCACACCACATCCTCTGTAAAACATGGTGGAGGCAACGTGATGGCATGGGCATGCATGGCTTTCAATGGCACTGGGTCACTTGTGTTTATTGATGACATAACAGCAGACAAGAGTAGCTGGATGAATTCTGAAGTGTACCGGGATATACTTTCAGCCCAGATTCAGCCAAATGCTGCCAAGTTGATTGGACGGCGCTTCATAGTACAGATGGACAATGACCCCAAGCATACAGCCAAAGCTACCCAGGAGTTCATGAGTGCAAAAAAGTGGAACATTCTGCAATGGCCAAGTCAATCACCAGATCTTAACCCAATTGAGCATGCATTTCACTTGCTCAAATCCAGACTTAAGGCGGAAAGACCCACAAACAAGCAAGACCTGAAGGCTGCGGCTGTAAAGGCCTGGCAAAGCATTAAGAAGGAGGAAACCCAGCGTTTGGTGATGTCCATGGGTTCCAGACTTAAAGCAGTGATTGCCTCCAAAGGATTCGCAACAAAATATTGAAAATAAAAATATTTTGTTTGGGTTATGTTTATTTGTCCATTTACTTTTGAGCTCCTAAAATGTGGAGTGTTTGTAAAGAAATGTGTACAATTCCTACATTTTCTATCAGATATTTTTGTTCAACCCTTCAAATTAAATGTTACAATCTGCACTTGAATTCTGTTGTAGAGGTTTCATTTCAAAACCAATGTGGTGGCATGCAGAGCCCAACTCGCGAAAATTGTGTCACTTTCCAAATATTTCTGGCCCTAACTGTATCTGTGCCGAAATTAATGGCACCAAGATCTCCAGCAACGGGGCACATACCAAGAAAGCCAACGGTGTTTTCACCAGTATACAAAACTGTACGTTGAAGAGGACATGAAAGGTCATCATTAAAGACTGATAAGTACGTGGTAATGCAATTTGCAAACTTAGCTTTTAATATACATCATTATAATGTCATCCAGTTTAAAACATAGTGACCAGATATCAGAGTAATAGATCTACCAAGAAGGCATAATTCACAGTACCAGTATGAGCTCTAGGAGCCTCAATATTCATACCATTGTGTCATAAGCAAGAAAAACGTGCAACAGTAAACATAGGCATACAAAAAGCCCTTTATCAGGTACAATAGTAAAATAAATACCCAAAAACACATGTGGTAACCAAAAGTAATATAAAATTATTAAGATTTATTATTACAAAATATCAAACAATCATATCATATTATATGGTACTTAAAGGTAAACATACAGTGTAAAGGTCACAAAACCGCGACCAATACTTCTAGAACCACACCCCCCTAAATACCTATGGAACATTCTACATAGGCTAATGTTATATAAATGACATGCAGTAATAAATAGATCACATTTGAAGTAAATGTCATAATAATTAGATAAATCAACATGCACAAATAGTAACAAGGCAAAACTAGCACCAGAAATAAACCTGAATTTATGACGTTCGATAGATGAAAGTGCGACACCAATGCAGGAAAATCCCATGAGAAAGTGGGTGTAAGAAATGCTACCCTGACCATTAATTTCTCTTTGTGCCCCCACACAGTATAATGCTCCTACAGCCACCCTAACATTATATACCTCCACATTCTAGTGGAGTCCTTCTCTTGGTGCCCCAGTTTATACTGGGGACATTAATCTATGGGGTAGCTAGAGGAGGTCATTAATCTATGCAGCAGCAAGAGGGTGAAATTAAACTGGGGACAGCTGGAGGGGAACATTATAGGGTTTGGCCATTTTCAGACCAATATTGAGAGACAATATTATTGTTTGCACAATAAAAAGTTGTAACATTTCTCAATATACTTTGTGTATCAATGCCTCACAGTTTTCTAGATCTCTGCATACTGTCATTCATTCTGTTACTTCTAGTGGATAAAAGTCTGACCATGGTCATGTGATGGACACACAGGTGCACAGCTTAGTCACAGCACAGTAATCAGACATCTGCCTGGTAACGAGCTGTGCACCTGTGTGTCTGAAACTGGACAACCCCTTTAAACTGTTGGCGACTAGAGGGGGACATAAATTTTCCCTTCCAGCTTCCCCCATGGTTCAATGTCCTCCTCCAGATGACCCAGGTTAATGTCCGTCTCCAGTTGTTCCCAGTTTAATGTCCCTCTCCAGCGACCCCCCCCCCAATTCAGTGTCCCTCTTTATCTGTCCCTCTGCAGTTTAATGTCCCCCTCCACTTGCCCTCCCCCCCGAGTTTAATGTCCCTCTTCATCTCACATCTCCATTTAATGTCCCCTCTCCATCTGCCCCAAAGTTTAACAAAACATTGATACTCACCTCTCCTAGCTCCCTTGCTGGTCTCTAGAAGTTTCTATTCCTGGAGGCTTCAGGAAGCCGCAAGAGCAATGTGAGTCATGTCATTACATCGCACCTACAGCTCCTGGAGCTGGAGCACACAGGAGCAGAGTGGTGAATCAGGGAGTGAGACGGCTTCCTTCTCCATCATTGTGTTCAACTCATTTGCATTCGGAGGATGTAGTAAAGGCACACAACAGGAAGATGCAGATGTAAACAAATGCAGAGAATTTCAGGAACTCCCAGAGAACTCAGAAATCATTCAAAACACTGCTAAAAACCCATTAATAGCTCTAACAGACCTTTTTTGAAAAATAATTTATTTTGCCCGGAAAACCCCTTTCGGCTGGGGCCCCACATAGCATAAACCACTGGATGGGATACACATTGCAGAAAAATGCACGCAGCGGAAATGCTGTGATTTCCAAAAACATCGTAGTTTTGTACATCGCAGCATGTGAATTATAGCTACAGAAATGTTGGCAGTTTCTTTATAGATATAATAGAAGCAGAAAGTCTGCAGAGGAAGCTTTCCGTGAAAAGCGCTGCAGGAAAAACTGGGATGCGTTGCCTCCATGGTTTTTCCTGCAGCATACTTTTACTGTGGCCTTATCCTCATTAGCAATAGATGTTAGTCAAATGAGCATTTGACTGACAGACATCTATGCTTTTTTTTTTGCTGAGGAACTGCGCATGTTTTTTTAATTGCGGTAATTTGTAGCACGTTAACATATAGATGTATATGTATAGTAGCATGTGTCACTCATTACTGCAATTAAAAATCATGTACAGTTCTTCAGTAAAAAAATGCAGTGTAAATTCAGTCTGCCGATATCAACAGATCAACAGCTGTGTAAACATGTAATGCAGAAATGAAATGAAATAAAAATGCTGTGGAAGAAAAGAAATAATATGATCAAATGTTCTTAGGAAACATATCAATGTATTCAGACTTTACTAAAACCCAGATAACACAACATTTTTTTGTTTTTGTTTTATAAAAAGATTCAAATTTGCAAACAGTCAACATGCAATGATGTATTTTGTCTCAGTTGTCCATGTAGGGAAGTCAGAGATAAGAGATTGAATTTTTAAAAAGGCATAAAGACGTCTTTGCCATAATCTAGACCCTTAAGTAACTGCAGCAATGTATTTCTGGAAATAATATTTCTTCTAAATGTGATAGTGATATTGAGGCAGGGTGTAGATCAGTTTCCTTACAAAGTAAGGGTAAGTTCACCTCAGGTTCCGGACCAAAAACCGGGTAGCCTCGACTGAAAGCTGGTGCACTGCACTATCATCCAGCCGCGCACCGGATTAGGCCCAATGAATGGGTGTAGTCCGGAGGAGGGTGTGTCTTCAGGCCGAATCGTGAGGCGAAACAGCCTGAAGAATGAGCATCTCGCTTCTTTTTCTGGGAGCTGGTTTGTTCAATGGGAGCTGTCTTTTTGGTCAGGATTTTGAGGCCATATCCGCCTCAAAATCCTGACCAAAAAACTCTGAGTGAACTTACCCTTAGAAAAAATTTTTTAGCTCTAAATTACATAAAATTGTTGTAGCATAAAAGACCTAGTCAAAGATTTTAGACAGTTATGTCAGGTGGTAGAAAACCAGCGTGGTTTTTGGAAATCGCAGCATGTCAATTATACCTACAGAATCGCAGATGCTTTCCCCATAGGTGTAACTGTAACATAATGTCCACAGAGGAAAACTCTGTGAACTTTCTGTCTAAAGCACTGCAGGAAGAACCACGATGCGTTGCTGCTGCTCCTAAACTCTGCTCCCTCCACCGATCTCACAGGTAATTAAGTGAGATTGGTGGAGGAGGGGGAGGTGTGACCTCAGAGGCTGAAGGCCGCTTCGTATCACATGATCCAGAGATTGTGATGTGGCCAGAACCCCCTAGTCTATCGGCTGCAATAGCCTGGGACAGGTAATTAAACTAACAGTCCCTGGACAACCTCTTTGAATACCATGGAACACATAGAATATTCCAGTGATATAAATTTCATAATGCTTTATTACTCACCATAAAACTGAATTTTCGGTCCTTTTCCAGTAATTTCCCTGGGTACCTCCCTTGGACCACTGATTAGCCAATCAACTGCCTCAGTGCAAGGGACCAGGACGTCACAGCAGGCGAGAACGTCCGCAAAAGAAGACAGCTGAGCAGTAGGACTGGACCGCACTGGGAGGACACCAAAGCACCAGGGACGTGTGAGTATTTTTATTATTTTTACCCCCACCCCCACCCCCCGGCCTAGTTGAAAAATAATATTTTACCCTCTTTAAGGAGCAAGCTAGGTACAATAAATGAACATTAAAGTGCACAGTCAGTTTAGAGACATACAGACATGCAATTTCTTAACTAATAGAGCCATATGAGAAACTTAGACAGCCGCACAGGAGTCCAGTATGTACAGGGCCCACTTGTAAGAGCAATTCAGTTTATGTAAGTGCACCTCTAGAGAGAAACTACACTATAACATGACACAAAAGATCACACCATGTCCGTCTCCCACAAACAGCCTGCAATACAATAAAAAATCATTAGCGTAATTAATAGTAAGCAGAACACTTATTGATTAATTTAGGGTTATATAACATTTAAAGCCTACAGGCAAAGAGCATCTACCAATATATAGTGTGAGAGGAAAGCGTTGCGTATATACACCCTTGCCTCTGACAAAGGATTCTGCATTATAAAAAGTAATATATTGGAGCTGAACTTTGCCAGGAAAATGCCAGTAGGGAAATGGAGATAACAAGGTCTTCATGCAAAGCATTGCTAAATGAATGTCTTGCCTCTATGTCAGATATGCCGAACGTTTTAATGGGCTTGTTACATTCTCTGAGCTATTAGACAGAGCTTCAGGACAGAAGTCAGAAAACAGAATATGAAGAATTTGTAGATAACAAGACTATCAGGTTTTTTTTTTTTTAAATGTTGTATGATTTTTGTTATACAAAACTGCTGTATATAGAAATGGTTGTTACAACAGCAACAGTCATTTTAATGGAGTTTTGTTTGGTACTTTTGTGCATCAAATGCATCATCCTTTAGCTGACATAATCATGATAGACAATTCTGAGATATTTGCATTACAATGAAGCGAATGGGATGAGTAATGAAAAACTAAGCAGGAGACAATGTCTTGTGTGTCCATAGCCTAATGGCTTACTTAGGGCTAGTTCACACGTGAACTGCCCGTGCGGGTTTTGACACAGAGAGAGACGCGGCGAGCCGCGTCTCTCTCTTGTCAAAACCCGCCCGCCGCGACCATCGCAGTCGTGGCTTTCACCTCCGCTGTCGGCTCAAATGAATGAGCCAACATGGAGGGTGCTGCAGCCGGGCGGAAGCCGTGCGGCGCAGCCCGCGCGGCTTCCGCCTGAAGAAAGAGCATGTTGCTTCTTTTCTCCGCTAGCAGCAGCCCACCGCTAGCGGAGAAAAGAAGCCCGGCGGTCTCCATAGACCACCATTATAAGGGGAGGTTTTGGACGCGAAATCCGCTGTCAAAAACCTCCCCTTATACTCACGTGTGAACTAGCCCTTATTCAATATAATTACTTACAGCAATAGCTACTGGATAAGACTCAGTTCACATCTGCTTCTGGTCTCTTTATGAGGATTCTGCTCCCCTTTCCGCATGAAGAATGCAGAGAGAAAAGCGCTGCAAGCATCGCTTTTCTCTTCACATTTTTTACCGAAGATAAACCACACGGACCCCATTATAGTCCATGGGGTGCGAGGGTCTCCTAAGGTAACCGCTTTTTTATGTGGATTAGGTTTCCGTTTGTGCACCACGCCTAAAATGGATGTTAATATACATGTTTACACTATTAAAACTATCAACTATGAACAAATAATTTCAGTAATCTATTGAACTAGTAATGCAATACAGTATAATGAATATCAAGCATTCACTTGCTACAATAAGATTGATGTAGAACTTCTTTGTATGTGCACAACACTACTACTACTACTGCACACGCTCCGGCACCATTTTTGTGTGGAGAACGGCGCGACTGTACTGCGCATGCGCAGCACACTTGCTTCATTTTCAGGGGAACTGAGCATACTGAGCATGCTCAGTAGCTCAGTTCCTCTGTATGTACACCTGGAAGTGAAGCCATTATGGCTTCACAGGGAGTACATAGGCGGCTATGTAAATGAAAGTATCAGCAGGCTTCTTCTGCTGCAAAACTCTGCTTTGATTTTTGGTCTAACAATTCCAAAACAGATATAAAGAAGCCTATGACTTCTCAGTATGCTCAGTTCCCCTGAGAATGATGCAAGTGTGCTGCGCATGTGCAGTACGGTCACGCTGTTCTCCACACAAAAATGGCGCCGGAGCGCTACTGCGCATGCGTGAGTTTTCGATCTAAACCACCGGGAATAAAGACAGTTGGAGGTGGTGAATAGAAAACAGGAGGAGGTCTTACAGAGAAGAACCAAGAGAGGAGGGCGTGAACAAAGTATGCACAGTAGGACTCATTTACATATATGTTTTAATGTTAATTCATTAAAACGGGGTGGTCTTTTAACAAACGATTAGCAGAACCTGAATAGCCTTTTCAAAGGCTATTCAGGCATATGTTTATTTAAAATAGCAAAAATCAAATGATAGAGCCCCTTTAATGTGTATCTACATCTTATGTCCATTGTCAGCTGCCTAACACTTTGGTTCAATATTAAAATAAGGACTTATTTCTAATAATATTGTAATTTCTAGTGATAACATGGACTTTTATCTCTTCATCTCATAGATCATGGGCATTATCATGAATTCTTCAGAAATTGGATTTGCATTTTGGTGGGTGGATTGAACAATAGTCTGTCAAGTCTTAATAAGCTCTGACAAGCAACGTGAAGCTCCACCTTCACAACATCAGTACAAAAAGTACTTCACATATTGCTATTAGCTTTAGCTAAGAGAATATTCCAAAAATAACTTTTAGGCTTAAGGGGAATGTCAGAATTACTGCAGTGGGCACAGGATAGTATAGTAACACATTAAAGGGGTTGGCCACTTTCAGACCAATATTGAGAAACAAACATTATTGTTTGTACAATAAAAGGATATACAATTTTCCAATATACTTTCTGTATCAATTCCTCACGGTTTTTTAGATCTCTGCTTGCTGTCTTTCATTCTGTTACTTCTAGTGGATAAAACTCTGACCATGGTCATGTGATTTACGGTCCATGGTCATGTGATGAGGACACAGGTGCACAGCTGATTACCATGCAGATGTCTGATCACTGTGCTGTGACTATAACAAGCTGTACACCTGTGTGCTCATCACATGACCATGGGCCGTATATCACATGACCATGGTCAGCGTTATATCCAATAGAGGTAAGTTGATAGGGAAGTGCAGACAGCAGTTCCCCAGTGCGTAGATGACAATTCCCCAGTAGCTGCTGGAGAACCCTGGAGGAAGGGGCACAAGAGACAGTGAGCCCTAAGCTGAAGCCCCCCACTGTCCCTTCCTCTTGCCAGGCCCTATCCTATGTATAATAGGCGGCAACTTGGAGATGACCCCTTCCTATATATGTGACACACAATACGTAGACAAGACAAACAACAACAAAGGGAGATCAGCTAGCCAGGGTTTGGTAAAAGTAGAGCAATGCAGTGCCAAATCGAAGTCCAAAAGAATAGTCAATAGGGAAAGCCAAGGTCAGGATTAAGAATACAAGTAACAAGACAGCAAGAGAAATCGCCAGCAAGCACGAGGCAATAACAAGCAACAATGTGAATGTGAACCAAGAATAAATAGGGAGGAAGAACCCGCCCTGAACCTGATAGGAAGGCAGGCTGTTAATCACAGGGCAAAACAAAACTTAACTCTTAGAGGAGCAGAAGGAAATGAAGCTGAAGGAGACGGGTGTGGTGGAGTAGACGGAGACGGGTGTGGTGAAGGAATAGGACAGTGTTCAGATAACGCAACCAAAAACTCTAAGCAAGTTATCAAACTGTGCATGCCTCCTGCGCCGCAGCATGCGAGCAGAGGGTGGCGCAGAGATCAGTACAGGCAGAGATGTTACCAAAGCAGAATGAATGACAGCAGGCTGAGATCTAGAAAACTGTGAGGAATTGATACAGAAAGTATATTGGAAAATTGTACTACTTTTTATTATACAAACCATAACATTTGTCTCTCAATATTGGTCTGAAAGTGGCCATCCCCTTTTAGTAGTCTGCCAATAGCTTACAGAATGAATGATATGAGTAAACCCAAGATTTCAGGAGCCTACAACATACAACAACTATGCTGCTACTAAAATACTGTTGTCTCCAGCCCCTAATCTATATTGTAAACCCCCACAGGCAGGGTCAGTTCTGCCACTGTGCCAGTCACTGATTTGGTTCACATTTATTATTAAAGGCATATTCCTATATCAAGGATCCTCTCTATACTGCTAGCTTAAGTAAATTCAAGAATTTTGCTAATTACATTAATTTAGCAATGCTGCTTTATTTGCCTGCTATGTTAGATTATTGCTCCTATTGTTTACACAATGTTTCCATGGTGCATGGCCTGTATGTGATAAAACAGGACAGATGACCTGAGTCACTGCTCTCTGTGATTGGGGGCTGAGTTCTCTCTCTGTTATTTGTTGCTCTGCAATCAGAACAAGCAGTTCAGTGAATTGAAGGTTGCTGATAAAGACACAAAGATAACACTGGCTCTGATCTGTGTAGAAGCATGGCAAGTGTTCTATCCAAAGTTGATCTGCATTTATATTAGATTTGTAGTAATCATAATAATCTCTCATGGTAAAGGCAAAGTCTTTATCTATTGTGATACTTCATAATGTCCTATTCATCAAACAGTCCAAGCCACCAGTCCCCAGCATGTTGAATTCAGGAAAGAGGCAGCCGGCAAAGTTGCTGAGCCAGGAAGATGTGAAAAACCCGTATGGGAGAAATATTTTATAAGTTTGCAGACCAGGTGTTTTTGGACACATGGATATCTAATTTGTATGTGTTTTACAGTAATGTTTTTGTATTATTTGTATTTTACAAAAAAGGGGGTGATTTGAACATTTAGAATTTTTTTGTTTTTTTATATATTTATTAAAACTTTTGTTTTACTACTATTTTATTAGCCCCCCACTAGAGGACTTGAAACCTGAATGCATTGCCATAGACTGCAATACATGCAAAGGACCAGAAACATAGGACTGCGCTTCACCCATTATGTTCAGTATAGCTTCATAAAACTTTAGTGAGGTTCACAACACAACGCATTTCGGGTCTTACTGACCCTTTTTCAAGTGTAGAAGAACTGTTCAAGGGATAAACATAAGAACGAGCAAAGACACATCTCAATAGACTGCAATACATCATATTACTATGACAAGTCTCCAGCTGTCGGAGTTATCAGGAGCTGGCCTGCAACAATAAAGATATGAGGCTGGCTCTGGAGGCCGTATCTTTCCAAAATCACGTCTGTTACCCTAGTGTATGTTTGATTTCGGTTATTTTTCAAATAATCTACCAGCCTTATCTTTATGTCTATGTCCACAGCATTTTGGTTTAGGGGGTCATTGTCATTTTTTATTTATATATAAATGCAGCATGGTTTGGGTAAGGTGTTGTATTCATAGCAAATCTTTTTGTAACGGCTTCTCTATAGGACTTCCAGTGCAGGAAAAATGCATATATAGTGGTCCCTCAAGTTACAATTTCCTTAAGAGACAATATTTTCAACACACAGTGGACTTTTCTTAACCACTGTAACTGGAAACCAGAATCAACATACAATGCTTAGCTGGAGATTTCAAGAAATCAGCACGTTCACTTCACTGGTAAAGTCTCTGTTGTAGTGAAACACATGCACTGATTGGCTGACTAGTAACACCTCTCTATACGGTAGTGCAGTACAACATGTTCTGTATTTCTCTTCACCTGTTCCTGGATTAGATACTCCTTTAAACATCAGGTTAGAGTAGCTCCATGTTATTTTTTTGAGTGCACTAGCTTAGGGTAAGTTCACACAGGGTTTTTTGGTCAGGATTTTGAGGCCGTATCCGCTTCAAAATCCTGACCAAAAAGACGTCTCCCATTGAAATCAATGGGAGCCGGTCAGTTCTTTTTTCCCCGAGCCGTTTGTTCTGGCTACCGGAAAAAAGAAGAGACATGTTCACTTTTCAGGCGGATGCTGCGGCTGAACGTCCGCCTGAAGACACTCCCTCCTCCTGACTAGGCCCATTCATTTGGACCTAATCCAGAGCGGAGTGCCGCGATTGGATGCCGGTGCACTGCATCGGCATCCAGTTGCAGCTACCCGTATTTTGGTCTGGAGCCTGAGGCAGCCTCCGCCTCAGGTTCCGGACCAAAAAACCCAGTGTGAACTAGATTCTGGCATAAGAAATAGACTGGCTTAAATAGTAAAGAAAGCTCAAAATAAACCAGTGAAAAGATGTTATAAACTTAGACTAGACAGCCTAAAGATATAGCAGATTTATCTTCCAGTATCAGCTACTGTGATAAATCGGGCACAGTTTCAGACTGCCTGTCTAATTTACTGAAGATCACCAAGTTTTCGTGTTTTTTTTATAATTTTACACTATTAATAGATCTAGGTCACCGTATATACTTCTCAGAACCCTTACTTTAAGTTCACACCTGTGCTTGGACCTGATAGACTATAATGCTTGCAGGACTTTTCTCTCCTCATTTTTCAAGTCTATTGGGGGAAACCATCCCCGAATGGAGACCGGGCACAGGAGTGAATCCACGCTTACAAAGTTGCATCAGTAAAGTAATTTACAGCTTCCAGCAGCTATTTCTGACTTTTATTTGTAAGGATTTGCTATATCTGGGTTAAATTAGCAGATTATTTATCCTTAACCTTCAGTTTTTGAAATTCTGATGAAATATTAGAGTCGTTGTAAGCAATTACTAATTTTCCATAGAATTATGGTCTCAAGTTACAATGGTTTCGCCTTACAATGGTTGTCACAGAACCAATTAAGCCTAAGAACCCATGTAGCTAAACATAGCTAAAAACTGCTTGCAATTTCATTATTATTATTGTTTATTTATATAGCACCATTAATTCCATGGTGCTTTACATTTGGGGGTTACATACAATACACAAAATATACAGGTAGATATAATACTAACAGTGATCGGCTGGCACAGTGGGGTAGAGGGCCCTGTCTGCGAGGGATTACAATCTATGAGGGAAGGGGGTAGAGACAGAAGAAGAGGGGGAGACTGTACAGATGGCGGTACGGTGATAGTGTTATTGGAGGTTGTAGACCTTCCTGAAAAGGTGAGTCTTCAGGGCCTTCTTGAAGCCTGTGATTGTGGGGGTCAGTCTTGCGATGATGAGACACATTCAGTTATATATCTTTCTTTGAAATGTATTATTCCTTATTCATATTAGTCTTACATACTTTTAGGAATGTTGTGTTTAAGTTGTGTTTACATTGGTGGTTAATTTACTTCAGTGGTTTTATGTGTATACCATGGGAGATTGCCCTTTCTGGCCATCCAGTTTATTGCCCCTAGACAGCAGATGCCCATAGAGGGAGAGAGGGCTAATGATCCTCAGTTGAACCCCAGGCACGCATCTTTCCCCAGCCAGGAAGTCATCCCTCTATCTCAGGATCCTGCAATGGGGAGAAGAGGAAGGGACTACCTGGACATTAACCTTTTATGAAGAGGAAGAACAAGATTCTGTGTCACTCAGCAAGGAGGCAGCTAGGGGTTAGCTGTGGTGTTCCTTTTGCACAAGAAGACCCTCTACACTTGTTCTGATCTAGGAAAACGTACAACACGTCATGCTGTTGACTTAAGCCAGCGCCTTGGGGCTTAGGAGTCAGGCTTCAGTGAACTGGACCACAGATTTGTTCTGGTATTTGTTTGTCTCTTTTAGGCCCATATTATTTTCTGTACTGTATTGTGCTTTTACCTGTATTTACTTGACCATCCATTGATGTGTATTTCTGTATATGTTAGTGGCTAGTACCAAGCTGCTCGGGTTAATCCTACTAATATTATAAATATAAATGTGAAAGTTTGTGTGTTTGGATGTTTGTGAGTTTGTATGTTTGTTACTCAATCACGCTAAAACGCCTGGACGGATTTGCGTGCAATTTTCCACAAACATAGTTTTCCCTTAGGTTTGAGTCACAGGCTACTTTTGGTGCCACTAAACAACATGGCTTCCTAGCAGGAGACTCACAAAAGCAGGACTCCTAGCCCCAGCTATAGACTCACACACACTGCCTGGCATTTCCTGCCTCAACCTGCCTGCACACTCCTTACTGTCACCTCAGGAGTAGCCCTCACTCTACTCACTCACATTTACATATAGCTTTTCACTATATAACACATCACATTGTCTGTATCACTACAACACAATACAACACATCACATTGTCTGTATCACTACATACACAATACAACACATCACATTGTATGTATCACTACATACACAATACAACACATCACATTGTCTGTATCACTACATACACAATACACCACATCACATTGTCTGTATCACCACATACACAATACACCACATCACATTGTCTGTATCACTACATACTCAATACAACACATCACATTGTCTGTATCACTACATACACAATACACCACATCACATTGCCTGTATCACTACATACACAATACAACACATCACATAGTCTGTATCACTACATACACAATACAACACATCACATTGTCTGTATCACTACATACACAATATAACACATCACATCACATTTGCTAGCCCACCAAACTTTTTAAAGCACTTTTACAGTTTCACACGTCTGTGTCCGCCCAATTCTCAAATCACCGCAGACGAAGTCGCAGGTAAAAGCTAGTAAATATATAAAATTTCTAAAGCTCGTTTCATATTATCCTAAGAACTCAGTCCACTCACTGGACTTGAGTGGAAGGTTTAGGGTCCATTCACACAGAGATTTTTGGTGTTGATTTTGACGCTGAATCCACGTGGAAAAAAAGCCTCCCATTGACTTCAGTGGGTTTCTTTTTCCGCTGCAGAAAAAGGAACCCATTGAAATCAATAGGAGGCTTTTTTCCTATGTGGATTCTGACACGGATTCAGTGTCATAATCAGCTCCAAAAAACTCTGTGTGTATGGACCCTAAGAAGGATGATTTCAGGTGTGCCAAGCAGCTTGGTAAGGCAATACTCTTGACACTGCTGTAGGAAAAAATTGCAGCCAAAACACGTTGTGTTTGATTCTGTAGAGTTTTTGTTATGTTTTCCTCCCTTGAGGTCTGCTTTTTCTTCCTCTAATAATTCTAGGTTCACACTGGCACTTGGGGTACCGTTCTTCTGGTCTGCTTGAAGACCCGAAGAATGGAAACTTAATCTGTTTAAAAAGTGGTTACCTGTGGACTATAATGGGGTCCGCCAGGTTTCAACACGAAAAATGCAGAGAGAAAAGTTGTGCTTGCAGGACTTTTCTCTCCACAATTAAGAGGTGGATTTGAGGACGGAAACCTGAACAGAGAGCAGGTGTAGGTGTGAACCTAGTCTAAATTTATAGGGCAGGGTTCAGCAACCTTGGGCACTCCAGCTGATGTGAAACTGCAACTCCGAACATGATCCATTCACTTCCAAGGTATGTTGATGCTGGGAGTTGTAGTTTAACAACATCTGGAGTGCTGAAGGTTGCCTACTAGAGATGAGCGAGTAGTATTCGATTGAAAACTTCCCTGCCATAGGTGTTCATGTAAGCTTAACCCCTTGGTGTTCGTCCGCTTACACGAATACCAATGGCGAGGAGGTATTTGATCGAATACTACTCGCTCATCTCTATTGCCTACCCCTGCTATAGAATATACACTTGTGATTCTGCAGCTAAATTGTACATGCTGTGATTTTCAAAAACACGGCTTTTCTCCACCTTTTCCCCCACAATATGCGGAAGAAAAGAAATGAAAATCTCCTTCACTTTGCTGGTAATGTAAAACACATTGTTCTTTTCTACTGTGCTTCTCCAGCAGCCAAAAATACTGCATTTCCACAATGTGGGGCCTTAGCCTAATATTCTACATACATGTGGTACCGCACACTCATAAGAAATGCTATCCACTAGATCTATTCCGATGAAGGTCTAGTGACCGAAATGTCAATACTGATTGATCTAGTTTGCCTTTCAAAACTATTATTTTGCATTGTGTCAATGGCGTATGTTCTATTGTAAAATAAATCATTATATTCCTTCAATACTCCTTTTGTGTGCAGCAAGATTTATCTTCCTTAGCCTAATATTGTAACTTGAGGGAATAGCAGCTGCAAAGATGCACAAAAGGGCTCTTTATGACGCTGTTCACATTTATCCCGGAGAGAGGAGCTTCTTTTCAGTTTCTGTCTCATTTTATAGGAAAAATATCGTTATTTTTGGAGTCTTGCAGCAAGCTGTATCCAACAAGTGTGATCTTCAGGTGAGTGCCAATGTTTGCTGCCACAGACGTAGGGACATGCAGGGGATACAAGGCAGACAAATCTGTACTTAGATTCTTCCAGTCCAGGAGACTGTGCGGCAAATGGATGAGACGCATGTGATAGCTGGCACGTGCGGTACCGGGAAGAAGCCAGTGACTAGGCTGTGACTGCCAGTACCGGTACATGGAAAATGTTTGTTTTGGTACCGTGTTAGCCAGTGGTTATAAAATATAAAAAACAAAAAAAACTTTGCAAGTCTTCAGTAGGTGATACCTTTTTTAATGGCTAACTCATAATGATGACAGAATATGACGTTTCGAAGCTTTCCTCTGAGCTTCTTCTTCAGATATAACTAAAAAACACTTTCTAGAGGCTGCATATTTATAACTGGACACAGGGCTAGGATTACAGGAGGGAGGGGGGAAGAGGCTTATTACTATATACTTATAACAACAAACAATCAATTGCCAGATCCCCCAGTTCTTATCTTAATGGCTGTCTTAATGATGTGTATAAAAAGACATAAACCCACGTGAGATGTTCATCCCATTGTCCAACGTCTGGAATAGGGTCATGTCCTTGTACTCATAAATCAGGCGCTGTTTCCTTGATTTAAAGTTCCCTTTTAAGATCAAGATTTTCATGTCATTGGTGATATTATGATCTTCCTGGCAAAAATGATTTGGCACGGGAAGATCAGTTCTCTGTTGTTTGATTGTATGGCGATGTGAATTAATTCTCATTCTGAGTTTCTGACCAGTCTCTCCAACATACAGATTTTCAGTGGAACATTTGGTGCAAATGATCAAATACACCACATTAGGTGTGTTACAGGTGAACGTACCTGGGATTTTATATTCCTTGTTAGAGTTTGGTATCTCTATCCTGTCAGTGGTCAGTATGTGCGGGCAGGTCTTGCACCTCTTCTGTCCACATGGAAATGTTCCTTTGTTAGTTGGAGGTGACAGTGAGCTGCTAATAATCATATTCCTGAGGTTTGGTGGCTATCTGTAGCATAGGAGAGGGGGGTCAGAAAATATGGATTTTAGACAGTTGTCTTTTTGCAGTAGTGGATGTAATTTGCGTGTGATTCCTCTCAGCGTCTCCAGGTGGGGGTTGTATGTGACAACCAGGGGTACCCGAGTGTTCTCCTGTTTGGTATTGTATTTTAATAACTCCGATCTTGGATCTTGGGTTTATGTCTTTTTATACACATCATTAAGACAGCCATTAAGATAAGAACTGGGGGATCTGGCAATTGATTGTTTGTTGTTATAAGTATATAGTAATAAGCCTCTTCCCCCCCTCCCTCCTGTAATCCTAGCCCTGTGTCCTGTTGTACATAAATATGCAGCCTCTAGAAAGTGTTTTTTAGTTATATCTGAAGAAGAAGCTCAGAGGAAAGCTTCGAAACGTCATATTCTGTCATTATGAGTTAGCCATTAAAAAAGGTATCACCTACTGAAGACTTGCAAAGTTTTTTTTGTTTTTTATATTTTAGTACCGGTACATGTGAACGGTGAGTAAGTATGCGTCCAGGACACGGAGGAGGAGCGGCCAGGCATTAAAAATAGAAGAAGCGGCCAGGGGGCGGGGCCGAGTGTCTGGCGCTGCTGGTTTGCGTGCTCCGGTGACGTCACCACAGCACAGGCAGCCGGAGAGCGGGGTCTGTGCCCGGCGCTGTCAGTAGGTGGCGGGGCCAGCGGCTGAGAGAGAGGGAGGTGGCGGAATAGGAGCGGGGGATAAGGAGAGTGCAAGCGGCTCATGTCCGTGTGCTAGGCGGGGGCCGACACACCGCATCTCACTCATATCCTAGGACTCTATGCGGCCACTAGACATCCGCACTACATAGAGGGAAGACGAGGGCTGCGCGCTGTGCCGGGGGCACCGGGAGCTGCTGCTTGGATGAAAGTTTGCTCGGATGTCGGAGCAGGGTAAGGCCGGCTGGCCGGCAGGCAGGGGTTAATGATGAGGCTGTTGTGCCCTGTGCCTCCTCCTCCTCCTCCATATGGATGTGTACGTAGTGATGGCACACATCCGCTCACCTGGCTCTCACCTCTATAGTGCTGCTCTAAATAATTGACATGCTGCACACTTGTTACCTGCTCCAAGCTCATCCCCAGCCCTGGCCATACTGTGCCTCAGGGTGCGGGGAAGGGGAGATGGAGACAGGCTCTCTTTGTTCTCATGTACCTGCTCTTCTATAACAAAGTGCCATTCTCTGAGATGGCACACAGGAGCGGCACCCCACCTGTACTGACCCAGGTGTGGATGTGTAGCTACATGACTGCCCACACCTACAAACTGGTGAAAGCAGCTACTGTCATCTGTTATAAGCCATCTTCTCCTGCCTTGACTGTATTGCTTTAGCTCATACATTGCTGACAGATTGCAAGCTCTTGGGACTCATTGATGACCTACACATCCACACCTACAGTCACAAGCCCTGCTTTAGTATGAGCAGACCTTGTGTAGAAAGTTTAAGCTTTCACTAGAGTTTTAGGCCTAAAAGGTCTTCAGCTCAGTTCACACTGGTGTCAAGGCTTCATACTTTAGAGGGTGTGATCAGTTTTAGTAATCTGACGGATCCTTCATGATGTACTGATTGATCTGTATTGGGTATGGCATGTTTTCCCTTTGTTATCCATTACAATAACATCTACTACTCCAAAGTGTAGGAAGAGGCCGAGCTGTTAATTTATTTCCTCCTTGTATGGGGGCACAGACGTCTTAGGTTTATGCAATGTTTGTCTGTAAATTGATCTTTAGTGTAACATGTCTTTTATCTGTTACTTTTGTAGGTGTATGTATGCCGCACAAGGCAGGCCTCTAATGTAACTTATTGGGTCACAGCATTTAGTCTTCTGTCCATTGTCTCCCCTGTTGTTAGACTGGGAAAGTCTTGGGGTGTAGTGAAGTCCCGGCTTTTATGACTGGTAGGAAATGAGTGGGTTGTTAGTGAAGCATTTTGACACATGCTCTCTTCCTGTGATGTGTACTTTCCAGTGTTGGTAAAGCTTGACAGTGTCGATCTGATGATCTAAAACCTAAATTAGATGCCTCTGCCCCTCTCTGTCATGGCCCTGGATTGTATGGAAAAGAGTGGAGTTCAGTTCGTTCATTAGTTCTCAGCAAGTGGTCAATTGAACAGAAGCCAGTTTACGCTCTGTTTGCATGTTGCGACCAATACACAGCTGCAGGTCAGTTTTTGCTGCCGTCTTTCTGAAACCTCTTTAACCTATTTATGCCGGAGGTTATAGATTTTTCAGTTCCAATAATGGAACTCTAGGTATAAATGGGTTAAGGTTAAGGCCCCACATATTGTCCTGCAGCTAAAAAGTGGTGCAGGAAAAACCGTAGTGGCAATGGATTGCACTTTATCGCAGAGCTTTGCACAGAAAGGAATACTCCTGTAGATCTTCTGTTTCAATTATACATATAGGAAAACAGCAGGCGTTTCTGTAGGTATAATTGACATGCTGCGATTTCCTAAACCGCAATAGTGTTGGAAATGGCAGTGTGTCCGCTACATGTATTTTTCTGTAAAGTGGGGATGGGATTCACTAGAATCTCATCCAATTTGCTGTGACTGTAAAATGCCACGTTTTTTCCACCGCAGGCGTTTCCACTGCGTGGGACTCTGGTCTTGAACTACAACATTTTTAGACTAACCTTGGCATAAATTGTAGCAGCACATGCAGCATGTTTTTGGATATTGAATTTATAATTTAGCATATTTTGTAATCATCTGGCTATATACTGTTATATATTTTATGGCAGACAACTGGTTATCATGTGATTGCTGGGCAAAACTGCACTGTGGCTTACATTTCCTCTGTCAAAACTGGTTATAATTGACTTGCAGTCATGTGTAGATGTGTTAGATCTGCCAGAGTGCCAAGTAAGTTTCACCCATCTAGAACATCCATATACACTAATA
The DNA here is from genome assembly GCF_031893055.1 of Leptodactylus fuscus. Taxonomy (NCBI): domain Eukaryota; kingdom Metazoa; phylum Chordata; class Amphibia; order Anura; family Leptodactylidae; genus Leptodactylus; species Leptodactylus fuscus. The sequence goes on from NC_134269.1 coordinate 121,123,669, forward strand.
AAGCATGTAGACAGGAGTTTGTCAACTCCTTGAGAGGCTACCTTTCACCACCAACATCATCTCTTTATATCCTTCAATTGGTGCTGACCCACTGATTCTGGTGCACTGTTTCTGAGCAAATTTGGTGTTAGTTTCAGCACCCAATATTCTACTTAGTCTGCTTTTTGTCAGCTCGGTGGTGCCTGCCTTTCTTTTCTTGCTCAGGACCAACCACCAGATAATAGAGTCTAGTTTAACATGTTGACCAAGATGCTGGAAACTTGGGCAGTCTGAAAATGCACCAGATTTATCAGAGGCTGGTGCTGGCTAATAAATCTGCTGTACCTTTAGACTGTCTAGTCTAAGTTTATACCTCCCTTTTATTTGGCTTACCGTATATACTCGAGTATAAGCCGAATTTTTCAGCCCAGTTTTTGTGCTGAAAAAGCCCCCCTCGGCTTATACTCGAGTCAGCAAAAAAAAAAAAAAATTTTTTTTTTTTTTAAAGGAAGGAGGGTCTATGATCAGCCACAATATTAATGTATAGAATCTCCCATAAAATAGTGCAAAAAAAAAAAAAAGATTTTAAAAACATAAAAGTTCTAAAACACTCCTTTTCCTAGAATACATACAAAAGTAGAAAATGACTGTGAAACGCATACACATTAGGTATCCCTGTGTCTGAAAGTGCCCGGTCTACTGAATATAGGAGATCTGCAGTGCTCCTGTTCCGTCGGGAAGGGGTTTATAGAAGCACTGCAGATACCCTATATTCAGCCAGACTGAATTCCAAGTGGGGGGGGGAGAAAAAACCCAGTCCTGAAGCTCAGGGAAGGGGCAGACAGACAACCAAAATACCTCCTCCCCTTTCCAAGCAACTACTGCACCCAAAAACTCCGGCCATTTTAATTTTTGAAATTTTCCAGTAGCTGCTGCATTCCCCCCCCTAGGCTTATACTCGAGTCAATAAGTTTTCCCAGTTTTTTGTGGTAAAATTAGGGGGGTCGGCTTATATTCGGGTCGGCTTATACTCGAGTATATACGGTACTTTGAAGAATTATAACACACGATTTTGGTGCGTTCTTCTAGGAATCCAGCAGGTCGAAAAATTTTAGCACAAGCTAGATGTGACACATTGTGCTATAGTTGCACCATGATACACCAGCTATAAGCACAATAATAAATGTAGTCCATTGGGTGCTAAAAGTAACAGCATTGATTATTCAGAACTGAGAGCGCTTGAGAAAAAAATTTCAAATGTGCCACAATCAGAGGAGGTGACGAATGGTCATTTTTTTAAATGACAATACAATTAATCTTTGTTTTGCTATATTGATATCTTATTTGGCGATTTATCATAAATTCCTAGATTTCACTGTGTGGAGATCTACCGGAGTTACTGGATCATTGCAGCATCTTTTTGAAAAAACAGAAGAGAATGTTTTAGACAGGGAGTAGGGTAGGCCTAGTTAGGAACCCTCCTAGGGTGCCACCTTTCAGCTAGGCCCAACTTAAAAGGCTATTCTTGTCTAAGAGGTCCACAGGATATACCATAATTGTGATAAATGGGGGTCCTTCCCTTGTGACCCGCACCAATTTTAGGAATATAAATCCTTAAACAATGTCCAGGTGGTTTCTGGCCTTCTGACGCTGGGTTCACACCAGCGCCCGGTCTCCGTTTACAGGTTTCCGTCTTCTGCAGACAGAAGATGGAAACCTGACAGACCGTGAGCGCCAGTGAGCATTTTGTGCTCTCCGCAGCTAAACTTTTTTTTTTTTTTACCAGACACACAGTCCTGCATGTCCGACTTTGTGTCTGGTTTAAAAAAAACTGTTGAGGCGTGGAGAGCACAAAACGCTCACGGCCAGACACGGTCTGTCAGGTTTCCGTCTTCCGTTGGCAGAAGACGGAAACCTGAGAACGGAGCCCGGGCGCTGGTGTGAACGAGCCCTGAGATTGACTGCAGAGGAGGCCAAGATTACAGAAACAGGCAATTGTTTCCTAACCATTTTTTCCTTCAATGAGAGTTACAGAAACAGCATAGCACTGTGCACTTCCTCTGCATTCAATTGCAGAACGGATGTAGAAGTGACGCTGGGTTCACACCAGCGTTCGATCTCCGTTCTGAGGTTTCCGTCTTCTGCATGCAGAAGACGGAAACCTGTCAGACCGGGTCCGGCCGTGACCGCCTACTTTTGACGTCAACGTTAAATAACCAATTGCAGAAGGCACGTGTCATCAGCCATCTGGGTGCACTCATCATTGTGGAAGGCACAGTGGATCAACACAAGTATACCTCTATCCTTACGGACGATGTTTACCCCTACATGCGAATTGTTTTTCCTCAGGATAATGGCATCTACCAGCAGGATAATGCGACGTGTCATAAAGCTTGCAGTGTATGTGCGTGGTTCGAGGAGCACCAGGATGAGTTTACCGTACTCCCTTGGCCAGCAAATTCCCCAGACTTGAACCCAATCGAGAATCTGTGGGACCACCTCGATCAGGTTGTTCGCGCCATGGATTCTCAACCGTGTAACCTAGCACTGGAGTCTGTATGGCTCAACATCCCAGTGATTGTCATCACAACATCCCCTCTCTTCCTGCACGTCTCACAGCGGTCCGCTCTGCGAAAAGTGGTTATTCTGGATTTTGACAAGTGGTCACATTAATGTGACTGGACTGTGTAGTTCTCCACTAGTCACTGATGCACTCACTTGGGCAGGGCTTTAGGCAGTCAGTAGGGGGTGCTGCAGAAGCTCCAACAATGACAGAAAAGAGAAGCTCCTCTGGTGAACCAAGCAAAGTGGGTGATTGTTCTGTAGGCCGTGGATTAGAGACTGTGTGTATTAATATGTATTTCTGTACGTGTAGATTTGTCTGTGTACTACCACAGCAGTGGAGCAGACTTTTTGTAATGTGTTTGTACTAGTTTTTTGGTATCAATATATTGCAGTATAAGTGATAGGGTTGAGGGCCGTATTTACAGAACGCCTGCGCCACTTTTATCATAAATGACTTTGTTCCAGAAGATAGATGCAGACCAAGTACACCTTTAACTATTATTAGTATGTGTTATTAGTATAGCACATACTGATAATAAATAAAGGAAAAATAAATAAATAAATATATATATATATATATATATATATTTTATAATTATTGTATGCATATATAGTGTAAATGCCTTGTAAAAGTGTAATGATGTAGCATATCAAGTCTGAGGCGCTGCTCACATTCCTGTCACAATTTCATTTTTCTGCTCCATATAGGAAAAGAAAAACTGAATTCCCACTGGGGATAGCTCCATCATATAACAGAAACGGACAGATGGTAATGGACACCATTGACTATAATAGGCTCAGTCGATCATATGTTATTTTGCCAGACGATAAAGTCTTGCATGCTGGATTTTTTTCATCTTTGACTTTAGAAAGAACCTATGATGCAGATGTAAACATAACCTGTATCAGGGTTCCTTCCTAGTCTTCCATTTTATTTTTAATTCTACGTATGCTTCATTTTACTAAGGGTGGATAAACGATTTGTTATACTGATGCAGCAGAATCCATCCAAATCAATAATCTGATGCTTCTACAATTCAGTCTATACATAAATTTATGACTTTTATCATTAGTGATTGTACTATCAAACTAATTGACCTATCATTAGGATATATCATTAATATCAAATTGGGAAAAGGTCTGTACAGAGCTGTGCTGTATACTACTGGAGTATTCCTTTCAGTTGTACCTAATGCTTGGCGCAATTCGGGTGAGAGGCAAATGAAGTCGTCTATGTACTATATAGAGATGAGCGAGTAGTATTCGATCAAATACCTCCCCGCCACAGGTATCCGTGTAAGCGGCCAAACACCAAGGGGTTAAACGCATCAAATATTCGATGCACTTAACCCCTTGGTGTTCGGCCGCTTACACGGATACCTGTGGCGGGGAGGTATTTGATCGAATACTACTCGCTCATCTCTAAAGGTCAGCACTGCAATAATAATAATAAGAGTAATAATTAATAATCTTTCATGGCAGATAGGATTTTATCCCAGTCTTAAATAACCTTAAAGTTCTTCACTACTTTATGAAGGATAATATATAGTAAACTATATGTATTTTGTGCAAGTTTTAGAATGGGCATTGAGCTTTGGATCTTTGAATCGTTTACTATAACAAAATTGATTTTAAAAAATTGAATGTCCACAGCTGGAAATATCTCTAAAGTGTTACGCACGTTGGTGTTTTACAGCTTTGTTTTGTACAGAGCCATAATGGGGCTCCTTAAGAAATGCCTGTACTGTATTTCTGCTAAGCTAAGACTTTAGCCAGGTTATGTAGCAGGTCTGTTAGTAAACAGTTATTCCCATAATTACAGGTAATCCCATATCTACAGTATAGGGCATAACTGTATGACTAGTAGGAGTGGAACACTCACTGATCACAAGCCCCTGGTCACACATTAGTTTCTAAGGAACTTGGGGCCAGTGTGACCCAAATGAATCAGGTGTCAGGTTGTGCACTCTGGAACTGCTGGAAATAGATGAGTACAGTGCTCAGCTCAGCCCTTTGGCAGTCTCATAGACTTGAATGAAGCCGTTGCGTTGATGATGTACCTCATTTAGTGTGTAGTTTTGATATACATACTGCTTGGGTCCATAGACTTTACTCCTTTTAATAAAAAATATAAGGGTGTCCCTGAGTTCTGACCTTGTATGTCTGAATCATCTAGTCTCTAGAGCAGGGGTAGGGAACCTTTGGCTCTCCAGCTGCTGTGAAACTACAACTCCCAGCATGCTCCATTCACTTTCATGGGAGTTCCCAGAACAGCAGATCCAGTATGCATGCTGGGAGTTGTAGTTTTGCAACAGCTGGAGAGCCGTACGTTCCCTACCCCTGTTCTAGAGGAAGGATTGGTAATAGAGCTGTGGTCTCCAGCTGTTGCAAGCATACCCTAACAACCACAGGTAATGGTCTTTTTATTTAGAAATCTGTAAATCACTGAAACGTGGCAAAAAGTAGGGGTTTGTGATTGCTAAAATAGAGTGAGATCTTGTGAAATACGCTGGACACACAAGGTTTTAGCCAGTCCGTGGTCAGCGGCTTGATCGTTTAGCGAATGGTTTGTATGGTCATTTATCCCAAACACAGAAACAGCAAAGGTCATTGACCCCAAAAATGTAGTGTCTTTCCAGATGACTTGGATGAAGTAAAGCAAGTGGGTCTAAGGACGTGATGCAACTTCGTGGGTGTCTACTGTTCATTAGTGCATGTCTCTATACAGATGTTTGGAACCACTGCCAATTACATAGTGCTGGGTCAAACATCCTATATATGCATACCTGTGATCCATCACCCAACAGACTGCCAGGCTGTCGCATACAATTATAGTCAAACAATGGCTGAAATAAGTAAAAAAAAAAACCTCAAAACCAATTGTATTTAGGTAGACTTTAGTCTCTGGTCAGTCGTATGTTGTTGGTAGGTTTGCAGATGAGCAATTGTCAGTCAAATGCTTGAGATCAGTCAGTTCAGCAGGCAAAAATCTTGTGTATATACATTTAGCCAACAAATAGATAGATTATTTACATATATCTTCCAAATGAAATGTAGACTGGTAGCTGGTGAGTTCATTAAGGTCACGGAGTGACTGACACGGGCTGAGCTCTCTCCATCTGTATCTGTTCCCATTGACTCTAATATAAACAACACGATGGACGCTGTCTTCCGACATATTTGTTTACTTTTGTAACTGAAGCCTTGCATGCAGGACTTTCTTTTCCGTTTATTAAAAGTATAAAAACAAAGGAATTTCCCATTTGGTGAGTGCTAGCTCCTTTGCTAATGTTTCTTAGGTCATCCATGTTTTTTTGGTTAATCGTGGATCAGAGGTAATTTAGTGTGAATAGTGTTGATCACATTTGAGACATAATTTAAAACTATTTTGAGAAGGTTCTTTTATATTTTCAGAGCACAGTCTTGTGAAAATTCAACGTTGCTTTGTCGGTAATCTAAATCATGTGGCAGATGATTGAGAAGAATCACTGCACTTGTCTTTGGTGCTGTAGTGTGTTCTTTAATTAAAGGGTTTCTTGTGCTAAAAATAGGTCATCAGTATCAGACTGGTAGCGGTCTGACACCCAATACCTTCATCCATCAACTGTTCTTAGCAGCTGATACAGAGACTGGAGCAGGAAGCAGACAGCTATGTTCTCTGTGTAATGGCCAAACGCAGTCACTGCAGCTTAGCTCCCATTGAAGTGAATGAGAGCTGCTCTGTAATACCTTGGTTTGAACATTACAAAGAGAACGGCTCCATCTGCTTTGTGCTCCATTCTCTGTATCAACTGCTGACTGATATGGGTGTTGAGTGTCATGGTCCCACCAACCTGATATTGATGGCCTATTCTTAGAATAGATAATTTAATTTTATTTATGGCCAGGAAATCCTTTTAATGATGTAAAAAGAAGGAAGTAATGAAAAAGTTTAGTAGAATAGTAATTGAAACTTTCTGTACATTTAGACCCTGGAATTGGAAAGTTTACAAAGTCATACTTGCCTCCTCATCCAGTGTCAGGCTAGGATCATATCTGCATCGGAGTCTATGGGGCCCGCAGATAACCACTGTTTTAGCGGATGGGCTCTCTGGTCTGCTAGCACAAGTGTGAACCTAGCTTTAGGCAGGACTGTCCGAAACCAGAGGGTTTTCCAGACACTGACACTGTAAATGTACACAGTACACTCTCAGGACTTCAGAGAAATTTTTGTTTTTCATTGCTGCATCTCAAAAACCATAATTCTTTTTTCCCCCATGTATTCATATAGTAACCTGTTTTTTGCACGATGAGTTGGAAGTTTTTAGTGATGCTATTTTGAGGTACATACAATTGGCAGTGGCTGAGTTGGATGCCTATACCTCTGTTCTGTGTTGTGGCCAGCTTTTAGCAGTGACTTGGCTAAGGTAGCACACACAGTGTGAGTAGTTTACTTCTGGCTGCTTTCTGCATTTGTTTCAGCCCTGAAAACCGCTTTAGGTTGAGACCCCACATTGTGGAAAGACAACTTTTTTTTACTGCAGGTTTTGCTATTTTGAGCCAAAGCCAGGAGTGAATTGAGCAGGAGGTTAGAAGTATAAGAAATTTCTATATATTTTCCATTACTTTTTAGCCATTGTCGACTTGGATTCAAAAGTGCGACAAAATTTGTAATAAAAATAGCTGCAATTCCTCAATGTGGGGCCTCCAGCCTTAAGTGGTTCTTTAAGATTCTCCTTAGTGTTCAGTTTTATATGTTATAAATAGTTAGAAGTTTTTTTTCATTCTGAAATCTTTAAAATTCCTTAGGGGCCACTGTTGCTTTGTGCCTGAAGATTTTATACAGGTTTCTGTTGCATTATCTTCTCCATATTTTGTTACATCCTGAACACTTTCTGCCTTCTCACTGCCAATTTTCAGAGACAGACTCCTGAATGGAGACAGAAGCAGCGATACTGAACAAGGTTATAATTGTGCTTTGTAGAGGTCACAGGTATATTTATTCCATGATTAACGTATTGTTCTAGATGGGATAATGTATCCCCTACTGTGGATTATTACAAGCTACTGGGATATCTGTTACCATTTAAAGGTGCAGGCTTGCAGAGAATTTTTTTTATATAGATATATATATATGTGTGAAAAACCTAGTTAATAGGTTATAGGACTTTTATAATATTCCATTATTGGTCCTGTAAGAAGATCTCCTACTTTATTGCCTTTGTATTTATAATACAGCCAGGTATGGTAGTGTGTTCTTGTGATAAAGTGTAACTAGGCACCTGGCATGGCTAAGGCACTACCCGTCTGTAGTCAAGTACCCATTACAGCATGACATAGTAGATCGTATACTTTAAAACTTGCAGCCAGAATTACAGTATTTCTTGTGATCTACACCCCAGCTGCTGCAGAACCACTTTAAAAAAATTCTCTTTTGGTAGATGAATTATATGTACCATACATGAAATGTCTTAATGATAATAGCAGGTTAAATTGGCCTTCAAGAAGTCTATAAAAGACACTTCCCTGCATTTTCCCATGTTCCCTGCTTGGCTTGCTTATGTGCTCCTTTTCTGGTAAAATGGGGCAAATGTACTAGGACTGGAGTTAACGTCAATCTTCAGAGCCCCTCAGACATAGGGGGGTGTATCTGAGATATAAAGTGCATATACAGCAGTTCGTAGCTGACATATTTTCCCACATCATTTATGCCGGATTTGCACACCCCCATTTTGGAAAAGTGGCGAAGGAGGCGCAAAAAGTCACAATTCGTTGTGCAAAAGACAAATGTTTCAGTTGATGATTTTTTATTTTTATTTTTTTTTTCTTATTTTTTAACTTGACTGCTGTGGTACAAAAGAAAATAGTTTTATATTTTGTTTGATGTTTAGATGGAAGAGTTCTTTGTCTTACTGTTGGGAAGGCAAAAAAAAAATCAAACTTCAGACTGGTTTGTGTGGCGATCTTACAGACTTCCATAACTCACTGTTCTGTGTCCTATAAGGAAATGACCTGTAGTGACTGACAAAATAGCTCCTCGTCTCCTTGTGGCCCCTTGTCAGCAGTTCCTCTTCTACTTATTGTCTGTGCTGCTATATAAGACTGAGTAGTTAGAAGACAAGAATGCAGACATATATGATGCAGTCTATACAGCACTGAAGCACACCTGCTGATTTTTGGGATCTGAGAATATTGCAATATGAGGTAGTGTATCCTTTTTGTCTGGTAACCTAACATTATCCTGAGAAATTTCCAATTTGGATATAGATGTCTACATGAAGAATAGAAATGCTAGAATCCTTGATCCTACTCACTGAACAGCTTTTTGTGTTGGAGACTGTACTACCCCTTTAAAATGACATTTGCCTAAAATTCCACTGCTCTTAAGCAGACTACGATGCATTGCATCCGTTTCAGTCTAGAAAGAAGCTTACTGTGGTCTACTTTAATGGGATTATTGTTAGGAAGTTCAGAAAAATGTCTGCCGCTGCTTTACTTCCAGTTCTGAAAACATCCAGACTCCATTGCTAACTTTGGCAAATGCCACCCGCAGATCTTTGTGGAACATTGCATGTTAATGAGCATTGTTTGGTATTATTATTTTATCAAAGGAGTTTATACTTTGCTCAGACCTGAGTTGACTTTAACCTAATCTGAACCTTAACATTTCCACTCTTTAGGACTCAAGTTCATTTTACATATGAACCCCTAGAATTCTGTATGGAGTCAACAGCCATTTGGGGGAAGAAGACCTTTGGATCCTTTCTAATACTAAATTAGTCCACTGGCCATTGCATATACTACTAGAAATGCAAAGATACTAAATTGGTTTGATAAAGGTCTTGTGATTCGGTTTTCTTTATTTGCATTAGCAAGATTACGGAACACATACATTAGCTAAAAACCGCTGACGTCATTACATATGCAAATGCTGACATTTAGTGTTCCTCTGCCGGTAGCATTATTTCATAGGTAGACAGTGAAGCCAAGCAGAATATTTGCCCAACGTAGCATGTGAATGGAAATCCTATTGGGCCTTATTTACTATTTTGTTCCATAGTTTTAATAAATGCCACCCTTTGTATGTGCCATGGACTTGGAGATTGAAAGGATGTTTCATTTATGTACTGTGTTCACCTATATATTAGGGAATTTGATGAACAGCAGTTCTCTTATAGGACAAAGTCACAGTACTGTAGCCTAGTTTATGACATTAGCATTCCAGAAAATCTTCAGGAGGTCAATGACCCTGTGGTTTCCTTGTTTGCCAACACAACCTTCATTCTGTAGCTTTATCAAACAACAAGAGGGATTTTCAGTTCCCTACAATTTAATTTTACACCTCGTGATCTTTGAAAGGTACACTGAACACAGAATATGCACCAAAAAAAAAAACAAATTTACATTTTCTCCAAAAGACTTTTTTTTTTTTTTCTTTTCTTCCCTTTTGGTACTGTTTTTGTCATGTTACAATTAAAACAAATAAATAAATATATAAAGACATTTTCTGTCGCTCAGCTCAGTTGTGTTCCAGTGGTGCTGTGCCTCCTCAAAGACACATGGCTGGAGAAGCAGATCTGGGGGATTCCGACTCCTACTATGAGCCGCGCTGTTCACTCATCGTACAAACTGTGTAGCAGCGAGTGTAGGTACTCAAGCTCTGTCCAATTGAAGTCTATGTGGCAGTGTTGCAGTACCTAAACTCGCCACTACAGTTTGTAAGGGTTGCGGTATGTAAATGATACAGCCAAGTCTTGTTATAGGTGTCCGGCGGCGGTCCCAGCTGTCTGACCCCTGCAGATCTTGGTATAAGCTATCAATATTAGGATAGGCCAACAATGTGAGAATCTGGATAAACCCTTTTAAGCTGGGACTATAAGTGATACCTATGACATGGCCAAAGATCTGTGTCACCCTGTGACAAGTAATTTAAGTGGATGGAGACCCCACAGTTGCCATAAATATAACTCTCAGTTGCAGATATTAAGCACTGAATATGACACTGTTTTCACTTACGAATGTGTCACCAGTGTGGCACCAACGAATGTGTCACCAACATGTGACTATTGAGGCCAGTAATTGGCTGCAGTGGTGACTTGAACTTCACTTCTGACCCAGTCAGAGGGTGCTCAGGATGGAACAGAGGATCGGGTAGGTGATTATTACTTTTTTTTTTTTTTTTTTTTTTTTCCCCTGACTCTCTCTATGCCATTGCAAATAGAACTTAAAAAGGTTGTCTGGGCAAAACTTTTTTTTTTCCTCTCTCTCCATCTTCCCTGGCCTATTTTGAAGTAAAACTCCTTGCTGGAAGACAACAGACCGACAGGACTGGACCTCAGTGGGAGTTATTGGAGCACTAGAGAAAGGGTGTATGAGATTAGATAGATACAGTTATAATATTAGTGGGTGTTTTTTTTTTTTTTTTTTTTTAAAAAACCCTCCCTTGTTTTCAAAGAATATTTTTTTTGTTGTTGTTTTTTGGCCTGGAGACGTCCCTACATGGCTTTGCCTCTGTTCAGGGATGACAAAATGCAAATTAGCCAGGAGATTAAGTATCATGTCTATTCTAAAACTGATCTGACAAGTAACGGTACTGCATTACAGAAGTATTACAATGACTTGATGCACATCCGCTATGCTGATAGATCGCTCTTTTTAATGCTAGATGTATTTATCTGTTTCATGAGTGACATCTTTGATTCCCTTATTCATGTTGTCAGATTTCAGCGCTATGAATGTAAGCTCTCTTTGTCGATATAAGAATCTCTGCAGCTTTCTGTAATACTGTTTGTTTTTTCTTATAATAGCGTTGATGCATTGTTTGTGCTTCACTTGTCACTGCTGTATGTATAGTAACTATCTATAAGATGGGGAGTAAGTGCTTTAGATTGCTACATTTTGTTTCGTAAAATGTACATGGGCTCTGACAGCTGGTTTCTGCTTGTATCAGCAACCACAATGCAGTGCCTGTATCTGTCAGACAATGCACTATAGTGGCAGCCAATGGGCCCCATTATTGACCGGTGTTTTGCGGTTAAATAGCAGTGCATGCGGTGCTGTTTTTCTCCATCAAATTTGAATGAATTTGTGCAAGTGTACACAGAGCCTTAGGGTTGGTATCTATATTTGAATTTGTTTCTTAGGCTCGTATTTTTATGTGACTTCTCTTCAGGATGTTATATCCATATATTTGTAACCACGGGTATAACCCAGATATAAGGTTGTTGATATGTTTGGAAATAATGCAAATTTTCTTGCTCTTTCTTGTTTGCACATTTTTTTCACATATTGAAAAAAATAAAATTTTTCTTGATGGTAAAACAAAAACGGTGCCTCTAGCACCACCTTTTGAAAGGTAAACCTCTACAAGTAAGTGTGCAACTTTCAAGAAGCCTTGTGACATGATTCGGGATTATGAACATGGAGCTCAGAGGGTGGCGTCATTGCTCCAGACTGCAACACTCTACACAGCTTTAATACTCCTTCTTTTAGTGGCAGGGATAGGGAGCTATGCTGAAATCTGACCAGGACCTATGTTCTTATGTTTGCATTGGTGTATTAGAGCAGTGTGGGGCACAGCAGTTTGAAGCAAAGGAGCCGCCCACAGTGCCCAAGACTATGCATTTGCATATTGTGAAACAAATGAATATCTTGGCAATGGAGGTATGACTGGGGGGAAAAAGGTGTCTGAAGCATATTGCACTGTTAGATGGGTCATTCTGGTTACAGACTCCCTTGCCATTACTTAGAATTTTCTGAATCTTTCTGTATTTGTATATTTAGCAATTCTCTTCTGGAAGTCTGATGTATCATTATATTTTTAATCACTCTTTGGGTAAGGTGTGACCATACTTCAAGTTTACTTTTATATTCTGTAACAGGTGTGGACCTTGGACTGCATAACCCATATGTGTTAGCTAATATAAGAGCGGCAGTTCTCTTGGTTCAGATAGTGACTTTGGGTAAGATCCCCTACCCCTTACCCCCAGATGCCATATCTGTGAAGGTGGAAGAGGGGGGGGAGACTAATTACAAGGAGAGTATTTGGTTGTATTCTCCAAGGCAGGCAGTATGAAGAACAAGAACTGCAGCGAACAGAGTAGCAGCTGTGTATCTAGTAGTACTCGCAAGCAACGGTTTACTCTGCCTTGTGAAACACAGAGAAAGTTGTGAACCCTGCAGGACTGTTGGCAATTGTGTGGGTTTAGATATGGCCACCAACCAACCATACCTGTAGAACCTTACGTTAGCAAAATAATGCAAATATCAAACCAGGGGACCGGCATTGAGATAGTCAAGAGTTAGAACTACCTGGGTGTGCGCTTCAATAATAAGCTGGAATGAGCTGATTACCTGGATGCGCTGCACAGAAAAGGCCACAGCAGGCTCTACCTGCTCAGGAGACTGAGGACCTTTGGAGTCCAGGGGACACTTCTTAGGGCCTTTTTCAACTCTGTGGTAGCATCAGCCTTCAATGTAGCCTGCTGGGGGAGTAGCATACCAGCCAGTTACAGAAATAGACTTGACAGGCTGATTAGAAGGGCCAGCTCTGTCCTGGGGAGCCCCCTGGACCCAGTACAGGTGGTGGGTGACAGAAGGATACTGTCTGTGGTTAGCTCCATGCTGGAAAACAACTTCAATCCCGTGTAGGAGACCGTGACAGCACTGGGCAGTACTGTCAGTGACCGACTGCCTCACCCTAAGACTAAGGGTGCATTCACACTGAGTAAACGCTAGCTTATTCTGAACGTAAAACACGTTCAGAATAAGCGGCGTCTAAAGCAGCTCCATTCATTTCTATGGGAGCGGGGATACGAGCGCTCCCCATAGAAATGAATGGGCTGCTTCTTTCACTCCGTGCAGTCCCATTGAAGTGAATGGGGAGTGCCGGCGTGTACGCTCCGGCATGAGCAGAGCTTGCCGTATACGCCGGCACTCCCCATTCACTTCAATGGGACTGCACGGAGTGAAAGAAGCAGCCCATTCATTTCTATGGGGAGCGCTCGTATCCCCGCTCCCATAGAAATGAATGGAGCTGCTTTAGACGCCGCTTATTCTGAACGTGTTTTACGTTCAGAATAAGCTAGCGTTTACTCAGTGTGAATGCACCCTAAGAAGGAGCGCTATCGGAGGTCCTTCCTCCCAACTGCAATTAGGCTGTGTAATCAACATCAGTCCAAGCGGAGATCACTCTGAACAGAGAACTAAATGATCCTGAGTCTTTCGTTTCTCTTCCTACTTGCTATGACTCCTAGTATATTTTGTATTTGCTATGAGCTTGTATGTGTTCTTTCTTGAATTATATTACTGTACTATCCATGCTGCTGTAACACACTGAATTTCCCCATGGTGGGACCATTAAAGGATTAACTTATCTTTTTTCAATTTTTATTTTTTTCTGCAACATTTTTTATCTGTGTATTATGCACTTTTGTTTGTGCTGTCTGTATGAGTTTTATGGATTTCTCTGTGTTTTTGGGCGTATTACTTCGGGTTTTCTTGAAAGTCGAATTCTAGCCTAGATGTTTTGATCCATGTAGTTAAGAATGGGTTTAACTAGTCTTCTGACTGTACACTACTTATCTTCTACACACACACACACACACACACACACACACACACACACACACACACACACACACACACACACAATGTGTGTATATATATATATATATATATATATATATATATATATATATGTGTGTGTATATATGTACATGCATACGGTACATAGTGTGTGTGTGTATACCACAGTTTATTTTTTGCTCTTAAACCAGTTTCCCATTTTCTGTGTCTCTTGTGGAGCCCTGTGCGTGACTGAACTGTCAAGTGACACAGATGTGAACTTTCACTACAGTATGTACTGTCTATGTACTGGGCTGACTTTACCAAGATTGATTGATAATCATTATGACATTGACATTGTACCAACTGAAGGGATCTAAATGTGATTTATAGGAGGGAAGCATTTTATTTAGTACTATTACAGTCTAATCCCTCATGGCTCCTGGTCTAGTGTGTATTCCCAGTGAGGTATTGTGTTATGGAGTCATATTTTAGATTTTGTTTGTTGTTTTATACAGCTTACTATTATGGATGCATAACAATTGAAGTAATGTTATTGAGATGGTTATTTTTGATTAAATGTCCAACCCTAATTTAAGATAGGAGTCTTCATAAAGGGTGTGATGGGCAGGCCTGGGGTCTGTATTCTTATGGTCTGATTTGTGCCCTGTACTCATTTATGTGGTGTAGTCTGTATGCTGAAGAGGGCCATATTTACTCTTTGTGAATCAAATGCTGTCCATTGTGGGTATATTCTCTGTAAAGAGGCCTAAGGATAAAAATGCTGCACATTTATTTCCCTCTGCTGAGTAGAATCCATGTCTGAGTGCTCTCATAATAGGCAGCAATGGCAGAACTCATGTATAATGGAGTGTGTCAGTGTTCCATTGTAATGTTGTACGTTGCGCAGTGCTTCCTGTCAAATCACAGAGTCTGTAATGGAAGCCCTCAGAGAATTTTATAACTTTTGGCTTCTTCAATTTTCACATGTTGAAACCTTAGCTTTGGGCATCTATGTAATATTCAATCGAAAATTATAGATACTAATGTGCTTATAAACTTCCTAAGAAATGGGAATTTCTTATATTATTACCATCAGATCTGTTGTGGCCAGCAATTCTCAGAAAAGTTCAGGGACATATGTAATTGTTTAGAAGACTGTTAAATGCCATTTTGAGAGTCTATTTTGTAGGGGGCCTTCACCTTTTTTGTCGTATTAGGGCAACTTGATGTTCTGCTGCTGCTGTTCATATCTATTTTCTGAGTGTAACTCTGGTTCTGCCGTATACTCTATGGGAGCAATTGTGGATAATTTATTGACATTTTTATCACACTTTAATGATTCGGTGATGAAACCTGGCTTAGTAATTCAGATGTCCATTACAAGGAGCTGCTGTGCAGTGCATGTGTTAGCCTCATTGTTGTAGCAGTCATACAGTGTATACCCTTTTGGTCTTGAAAACAATGGGCATGGCAAAGAAAAAGGAGCCGTCTAACACTGTATACTGAATGTATGCCAGTCCGGAGTTTTTCCTGTGCTTTGGCCATTTACTAGTGTGGGTGTGTTTTTAAAAACAGCATACATTAGTCAAAAACACATGCAGTTTTCAGATTTGGGGGCAAAAATACACCGTGAGCACAGCCTGAGCAGCACTCTGCATGATGTTGATGATCAAGCATTCACATCTCTTGCCCATGCTGCTCATCTCCTTTAGTCTCTGTCTAACATGCTGCCAGCCTGTCAATGTCCATAAATCCCTTCCCCCACTCATAGAAGAATGCCTATCTGATGGAGACCGAGAGGCTTGAAAAGTTTAAAAAAAAACAAAAAAAAACAGCCTTAAAGGGGTTGTCCGGGATAACTGGAAATCCCTACACTAATCTAAATACCCTCCTACTTTCTTAATAACATAATCAAAAATGTATAGTTACCATATCCCTGGGGCGGTCATGTGATACTACGGTCATGTGACACTTTCTGATTATCCAGTGATGATCTGTATTCCCCGTTTCCAGAAACGGATAGTCACAACTACTGTCCACCAACTGTCCCCATTCAATCTGATTGAGTTTGAAAGTATCTGCAGAGAGCAGGACAGAAAATTTCCAAATCTGTGGTTGCAAACCTTGTGGCATTGTACTCAGAAAGAATGGAGGCTGTATTAGCTACTCAAGGTGATGCTGCGTAAAGGATCAATGTAGTAGTTTATTTTTTTTCCTATTTTAATAAAGAAGCAAAGGTTTCCAGTATTCTATTTTCACTTTCACTTATTATGGGGTATTGAGTACAGAATGATGGGGGGGAGAAAATTTGATGCACAGTTACAATCCACAGCAAATTACTATCTCCCTTATCTGGTCCTGTATGCACACATGGCTACGTACAGCTTCTAAATTACTCCAGAGATCCCTAGATGTGTGGGACGTCTTTCTCACTGGCTTTGCTATGAATCATGGCATCTCTTTCTTTCTACTGATCCTCACATGGAGATAGATCCAATATTTACTAATAACCCGAATTTGTCTCCTAACCCCAATTAAATAGAGATTTGTACAAGACAAGTGAATTCTGTTACTAATCCAGAGATTGGTGCGTAGTGTATTGTCATTGCCTCTTATGTTTTCCATTTCCTCTATTCCACTGACTTTTACCCTAAAGAGACAGGGAAAAAGAGAAAACAAAAGATTTGTCTAGTTGAGCGTTGTCATGTGATAAAGGAAAATGTAAGGGTAAATACACTGCGCTGTTTATTACATTGCTTAGAACCTCATGATCGTTGCTTGTGGTTTTGTTTACAAGTGGTTATCCCTGTAATTGCAACTTTCCATTCTTTCACAATTTAGTACGCCTGGACGTCTTTCTCCCGCTCAGTGTAGCAAAGTTCATGTGGTTTGAGATGATGTGTAATGCGAGAAGGAATGTTGCTAGGCTTTTGAGATTTGACTACCCCCCCCACCCCTCGTCCAATCCAGTCTGTATTTTATCTACTAGGCAGTATTTAGCAGAAATGTAAATTGTTATAAACTGTGTAATAGCACATAACTTCCCGGCTTGTGGACTCTACACATGACTGTCCAAGGCTGGGTTCACATCTGCATTGGAGTCTGTCTTAGAAAGTCGGAAGTGAAAAGTCCTGCACAGAGGACTTCCTTCTCTGCTGGTTTCCATTTTGAAATGGTGGACATCTGATAGAACCTTTTACAGTCAATGGGGTCCACTGGTCTCAGTTTGTAACTTCTGTGGTTGCTGTCCAGCTCTCTGTTCCTTTGGGTTCCTCAATGGACCTAAATGAAGGAGAACTTGGTGCTAGTGTGAACATAGGCTAAGAGCCACCAAATTCCATTGAGAGACCTGAGGAAATGTGCACCATTTCAAAACCAATAATGTTGGGTCAAGGAACCTTCAGAGAGTCACCAAATCATCAATATGCAAAGTATAAATTAACTGCATTGTATTGAGGAATAATAATACAATGACCGTGCAAGACTCCCTTTCTGGCAAGCTAGAGCTATTGTTGTATTACATGAACAGTCGTTAATTGGATTGCTCACTATGTAAGGCTTCATTCACTTACTTATGAGGTCTAGATATAGACGAAATATGCATCAGGGTCATTTACACTGTAAATGACCCTGATGCATATCAAATCCACATGTCTGTGGATTAGTTAGGTGACTACTTTGGGTAGTTGTAGGTGGATATCAAATACCTCCATTCTGCCAAGTTAGCCTTATTTGTATCTTTTTCTTCTAGAGCTTCAGAGCTTCTAAAGTCTCTGTACACTGCAAAGTAGCCTCATTGAGTATGGTCTCAATGATACATAGTACCCCAAGCTCTAGTTTCCCTGCTCCTCTCCTGCGTGGGCTAAACTGTTAAATATTTGCCCTTAAATCTCAATCTGGAGAAGGTAAGACCTGGTTCACATCTGCACACAGTATTCTGTTCTGGGAGTCCGTTTGGGGACCCCCTTCCCCAGAACGGAATACTGAATGCATTAAAAGCAGTGAGTAATGAAAGCACACGGACCCCATAGATTATAATGGGGTCAGTGTGTTTTCTACGCAATGTTCGCACAAGAGGAAAGTAGTTCTTGAAGTACTTTTCTCTCCACATGTTCCGTGCGGAAAACACACAAACCCCATTATAGTCTTTCATTGCTCACCGAACAGAATACTGAAAGCAGATGTGAACCAGGCCTAACAACTCAAGCAATTTGGCGTTTATTTCTTTAATTCTTTCCACCTGTTTAATATATATGGCCCATGTATGTAATCTAGCTCTAATTCTCCAAGTAGGCTGTAACCTTTTGGATTTCTCTTTAGCTATTAGAAGGCTACCACCCACTTGGAGAATCAGAATTTGTTTGCATATAACCTTCTGGGGACCATATTTATTTTTGATTAAATGGATGGATTTGAATAAGTCATAATAGGGGTTCCATGGAAATCAAATAACGTATAAATGACCTTTTAGCATTTTATGTATGTTGATGGATCCTTTTTATGAAATGCATACAGTTGTCTGTGATATAAACATTAACCCTCTGTTGTTTTACCAACTTCAGGAGCCACTGTGTATACATTTCTGGCTCTGTTCTGTCGACTTAAGATTTTAACCAGTGTTAATCTGTCACATGCTTTTCTTGGGTGTGGAGCTTGGAGAGTTAAGTATGTGCAGCCAGGACTATGTCTGAAATGCTGAATACTTCTTTTCTAAATGTATTCCTTTTTTCCGCGTTACAGAGACGTAAACAGTCATGTTAAAGTAAAGCAAAAAGGTGCTGTGCAGAACATGCTAAGAAGACTGGACAAGATCAGGTTCAGAGGTCAGAAGAGAGACGAGTTTCCCTACTTGGCTGAGTCTCCCAATGCTTCTGATACAGAATGTGGCGATGAAATCACCTTGAAAATATCTCGGTCATCAAAAGAAAATGAGGAGTTGAAGGACCCTGTGAGTATTCACATTTGTCATTTCTCATGTTTTGTCTTCTAAATGTAACACTGTGCAGAACTTGTATTTTTTGTAATACTCTACAATTCCATTTCTGGGTTTTCCCTTTTATTCTGTGCCATACAACAGTGGGAGTAATTCATCATGACAGCGATGTATGGGTGGTGGGATGGAAAAAGGCCAGAAATATCTGCGTCAGGTAGCATCATTTTGGAAGGTGGGAGGGCACCGTTGACTTTGACAGGTTTTCCCAGAATTACAGGCTTTCAGTTTCATTACAACTAGCCAATAGACCTAACTCGTGCTTGTCTTTTTGCTTCTATTCTTTGCTATTTCTGTCTGTGAATATGGTCAGTTTTTTCATTGTTTTCATTAGAAATGGGTTTTCAGTTAGATATTTCTCTATTAAATCATAGAACGTAGCTTGCAAAGCATAAGTAATAATACTTCACATTTTGTTATGTTTCTGTCCTCTGCGGAAAGTACATCTTCTGCTAAAACTTCTCCCATCACTTTGACAAAGTGAAAACCAAGTATTAGAAATCTTTGCTAATTTATTTAAAAAAAGAAAATCTAAAATATAGCGTAGACCTAAGTATTCAGACCCTTTATTCAATATTTAGTTGAAACGCCTTAGACAGTGTTTTGAACCTCCAGTCTTTTTGGTATGATGCCATAAGACTTCCACACCTGGATCTGGGTATTTCGCCATTCATGTTTGTAAATCCTCTGTCTGGCGTTTTCAATGGGGACAGTTGGTGGACAGCCATTTTCAGGTCTTCAGAGGTTTTAGATTGGCTTCAAGTCAGGGCTCTGGCTGGGCCACTTGAGCATTCAGTTGTCCCTAAGCCACTTCTGTGTTGTCTTGTCTGTCTGCTTAGGGTGTTATGGAAACACATATTATACAAACCAAGAGAGAAACCATCTCTCAGGTGGAAAGAAGCAGATGAAAGTTTATTTAAAAGTGAGGTTACAGAAAAAAGACTATTCTAGAGAAAGATGATAAATGAAACTGAATCATAGCTATGGAGACCTCTGATAGGATAGAGTTCAACAATAGTTTGTAATGTACTTTTCTCACTATAGATGCAAAGTGTAGTCTGGTTAGCTACACATTTTTTTGCTGTATTTTGTATACTAAAGGTGGTATTTGTCCTTAAATGCTACACTGAAGAGATCTTTTGAGTCTTAATTTAAAATTGTCCAACTATGAGATCTCTCTGATTGGCCTGGATAATGCATTCCGGAGAGTGCGGGCTGCATGGGAGAAGGCTCGCTCCAAATCATTTAAAGGGATTCTACCATTAAACTACCTTTTTTTTTCTAATGAACACGTCGGAATAGCCTTAAGAATGGCTATTCGTCTCCTACCTTTAGACGTGGTCTCCGCCGCTCCGTTCCGTAGAAATACCGATTTTAACCGGTATGCAAATGAGCTCTCCGCAGCAATGAGGGCAGGCCCCAGTGCTGAAAGGCCGATGAGCGCATCCCCATTGCTGCCAGAGAGCTCTTTCCTGCGCTTCCTCCTTCTTCTGCAGCAACTCCGCCTCTTCTGGCTTCTCTTGCTTTTGTAGTTTTATACAGGAGCATAGAGAGGCCACCCCAAAATGGCCGCCGGCCGGCTCCTGTATTGAACTGCAAGAGCGGCTACCCAAAAATGGCCGCTGGCCGGCTCCTGTATTGAACTGCAAGAGCCGGTCGGCGGCCATTTTGGGGTGGCCTCTCTATGCTCCTGTATAGAACCACAAGAGTAAGAGAAGCCAGAAGAGGCGGAGTTGCTGCAGAAGAAGGCGGCGCAGGAAAGAGCTCTCGGGCAGCAACGGGGATGCGCTCATCGGCCTTTCAGCGCTGGGGCCCGCCCTCATTGCTGCGGAGAGCTCATTTGCATACCGGTTAAAACCAGTATTTTTACGGAACGGCGCGGCGGCGACCACGTCTAAAGGTAGGAGACGAATAGCCTTTCTTAAGGCTATTCCGACGTGGTAATTAGAAATAAAAGTAGTTTAATGGTAGAATCCCTTTAAGGTGGATCCTAGTAATGGACAGTTGTGCCTGCTGATCTGAGAAGTCGCAAGGATTGTGGGGGGGCTTCAGCTTTAGCCAACTGACAGTCATCCATTCAGTAATCTAGCCTACAAACCTGCACAGATTCTGAAGAGATCTCTGAGATTATAAGTGATGTGGTCCATTAGCTTAGCCTAATGATTGTAACCACGTTTTCAAACTGACTCCTTACCTATTGAATCCACAAGCAACCACTTATAGACTCTGATGCTACAAAGGAAATAGATTTTCTATTAGGATCAAAGAATGGTTACAATATGGAGGCAAAAAAAATATTACCTGCTCATACAGTGTAAGTCTAATAGTGTTACTAGCAAAGTGTGTGTACAATTCATCTACTGTATCATTGATAATAATGCAAAAAAAAGCATGTGTATTGTTTCTACCAAAGCAATAAAAATACACCTGTTAAGGGATTACATCTCTTAAGCTGTTCTGATAAGAAATTAAACTACAAAACATTTTAGGACATGCATCTATAGTCTGTTCAGCATGCAAAAACCCAGCTAAATATACGGCGTGCCTTTACATCTTCATACTCTAGTAGTATTTTTCTGAACTGTGTTTCACTAGATAAGAGATCAAACATTTCAGCATAACCCAAAGACCCCCTATTAGAGGAAGACTTTCAGTTGTAGTACTTGACACCTGACCTTACTGTGGCATAATGGGAAGCAGGGCAGCTCAGTGGTTAGCACTGTAGCATTGCATTGCTGAAGTCTCTGGTTCAAATGTGACCAAGGACAATATCTGCAAGGAGTTTGTATGTTCCCCAAGTGATTAGTTTGTTTCTTCCGGGTATCCACATTCCAAAGACATGCTCATGGGAAATCTAGATTGAGACCTATTTGAGACAGTGACTGATCCAGAATATGTAGACATTATTCAAGTAAATAAAATAAGTGATGCAGTTAAAGCAAAGTACTGTCCATCCTCATAGTGTTGAACAGTATTGGAACATAAGCAGTAGATCTTTCATCTTCACCCAGCTGTTTGACTGAAAGTTGATCATTTGTAGATTGTACTTGTGATACAGCACTTTGTACAGTCATTGGCGGTGAGTTGCCACGTTGGTGAATTGATGACACTATAATATTGTGGTCCACAAACCCTCCACTTAAAGGGACATTCCCATGTACATAGTGTTTTTTTTTTGTTGTTTGTTTTTTTTTTTAAATCTGTAGATAATTAAGTTAAACATTTTTGCAAATATAAGTAATTAAACATTTTGCAGAGTTTAAGATTTTCTCTAATTATCTTGTGGTCATAGTCTGTCTTGATTGGTTGCCAGTGGATAAGACCATGAATGCAGGAACTTTCTAAGGTCACAAAATCAGCCATGATTTCCTTATTGTGGCCAGGATATCTTCTCATACATGTAGTGTCCCTGTCTGATATCCCAGCTACAATAAGAGAATCATAGCTGGGTTCCTGTCAAGTCCCAGACCATAGAAAGTTTCTGCATTAGTGGTCGTATCCATTGGCAACTGATCAAGACAATAGACTGTCCCTACTAAGAAAGTTAGCGAAAATCTTTAAAACTTTGCAGAATTTTTAATTACTTACATTTGCAAAAATGTTCAACTTTTAATTATCTACAAATATAGATATGATTATGTACATGGGAATACCCCTTTAACTGGAAAACAAATCCTAAGATACTCTGGCCCTCAGTCAGAAAGTGACATTGGACAGGGAGGATGTCTGCAATACCTGGAAAGGTCTCTCCTATTTAGGTTGTGAGAACTTGGCGAGATGTTGTCTGACCGCCTCCTGGTCACCAGCATGTACACAGTGTTACAGATATCAGTGTTTGGGTCAGGAAGTGAAGACCTGCTTATGGAAATCAGTATCCAATGTAACTGCACAACATAGCTCAAAGGTGCATGTGCAGAGGACAACTGAGAATTGTGAAACAAGAGGGACACGTTCAGAGGTTTGCAGGGTGCGTGTGCCTCATAGACATTAGTGTTAGATTTTACGCTTGACTCCATTTTAACGTTGTCTAACCAGAGGCTAGCAATTTTGTTTTCCAGAGTAAATTTGCAATAGGATGAAAAGCTATGTGAAATGCTGCTTTACCTTTAGGTCTGCCATAATTGGCTACATTGCCTATCCTGTGAAGAGTCCGCTGATTATCTCTGGGACCCCAAAGCTATGGATAATTTTTGACAGTTTCTAGGCAGTAGCTGGGGCTGTTACCTTCCCGACTGGTCATGCCATTACACATCCCAATAAGACTTCTGCAAACACAAGCACATATACTTCACACTTTGGTATTTGTATGCAATCCCTTTGTAACCTCTGGAATGGATACAGAGCTTTTGGCAAGTGCACTTGAGGAGCTTCCACGAATTTTGCAGTATTGAACTTTAAACATGTCAAATGTGATTTACAATAGGTAGTTGCAATTGAGGAAAATCCAGGAGCGTACCAATGGCGTCTCAAAAGGAGTTAATACAGGCCATATGCGGTTCATGTTTCACAAACTAACAACTGAGTTGTATGGAACTCGTTACATCATGGTGAGCTACAAAGCTGGAGCGCTCCTGTACTGAGCAGACCGTAGTGAATCAGTTGCTCACTGCATTGTAACTTATGATACAGTTCCAGACTTACATCTGTGGTTAGTCTGTGAAATATAATCTGCAGATAGGATACATATGCAATAGTCTGATTTTTTTTTTTTTTTTTGTGTTTATGGATAAAAGGCAAATCTACAGGTATAATGTTACAGTCATATACAAATGACCTTCGTCCGATACGGATAGCAAAGGCAGAAGGTAAAATCACTTTATATAGAGCGCAGTGGTGTAGTGGCTCTTTTTGCGTGGCCACCACTGCCACTACACCACAGCCCTCTATACATGGTGATTTTTACCTTCTGTCCTTGCAATCCATATCATAACATTTTGGTCATATTCAAATGACCTCCATCAGATATGGTTTGCATTGGTGTCCATGTGAAAAGAGCTGTTACACCACAGAGCTCTATACATGATGATTTTACCTGATGATCTGATCACTTGAATATGACCAAAATGTTCAGTCTGGGAAATACAGTCCACATGCAGACTAGATTTCCCAGACATAACACCATTATGTACGAGACGCCTAAAGGGTTATAAAAACTGTGCTAATGAAAAAAAAAAACGTGAGAAAGAAAAATCTTTGCATTTGTGCATAATGTAATGATTACTTTGCAAGTTAATGTAGTCTGCTGAGCTGTTTTATGGAACTGGTGGTTTATAATGTATACATCAATATAGACAGCAAAATGTAGGGTTTTGGTTTACTCTGTGACTTTTGACATATGCTTATTATACTCTGTATGAGAAAATTACAGACTGTTATTGAGAAACAAAAGCTTGTTCATGATGACTGGAAATTTATTATATACAAGCCGGCAGGGAATATTCTTTTCCAGCACTGTTTGGTATTGCTTTAGTTTCTTATATGCACACAGGCACAGCAGCAGCCTTTCTGTAACACTACGGGTGTATGTATGTCTGCTTTTTGCCTTTCCTGTTTAAGATGCTATCCCATCCAGGTCTGAATCTCGCAGCCCTGCAGTGTTTTTACTTGGGTCCCTCCCTATCAGTTTATAAAGGCTTCAGTGACGTCTCGGCTTCCCTTGCTGCTGCAGAAATGCTGACTGTACTTGTCTGCGCCTGCGTGCATATAGGAGTCCTGTTTCTCTTACTGTCTAAGCTGGTAAAAAAGGGTTTCCGCTCTAGTTTGGACCTCACCAGTATGCTGCTGCTCTACTTAGGTGACACATCAGATACTGCAGGATTTGTGTTTTGACCACAGCTCAAGGAATAAGGTTAATGTTTTGTTATTTACCAGTGTTCTTGGGGCAGAGTGCCAGGTCAGCTTTATTTAGAAGACGAGCACTTCTATGACTTGCATTGATGGCTACAGAGGAAATTTCTCATTTTGCTATGTACATAAACTAAAGTTTGCATTATAAATATTTTCCTCCTGCACTGCGAGTCTGGTGTTTCTAAATGTGATTGCTGTTGCTGTTTAACCCTTTCGTAGGCCAATTCAGAGACCATCATCATGGCTTCTGGGATTCCGGAATATAACCGGACAGAGACTGACCGGCTCAACGAGGTTAAGGGGCATCTGGAAATTGCCTTACTGGAAAAACACTTTCTGCGTAAGTACAGTATTCTGGAAAAATTGCATCAAATTTTTATGGCTACTCACAGCGTCTGGGCAGAATGCGTTTGTTTTATGATGGTACTTTAGTGCCTTATGATGTGAATGTCAATATATGCTTGCGCTGTGTTTCATTGTAGGTGTATATTAAAATTGCATTGTTAGATTACTGGTATTTAGTGCCTCTAACCTTTAAATAATCAAGGAGCAATTACCATAGAGGTGTTATGCTATGGGTCCTGAAGGTAATGAACAGGGTGTGGAGGTGGGTGGGCAACAAACGGGCGCTTCTCTCCTGGGTGACACCATGATGGCGAGGCCAATCTTGATCTTCTACGGTGGGGCACTTTTTTTTTTTTTTTTTATAAATGTTTGTCCTAAAGTGAAATATCAATTCTGCCAAAAGTATTCATTTATGCACATTTTTCATTGCCATTTTATTGCTTAATCGTACCTCCAATTATAAAACAATTATAAGAAATGTAATAAACTTTTTAATATATCTTATTTAGGGAATCTGTTTACTTCTCCATTTATCAAGCAAAGTTGCTTTTTATATGTTATTCTAAGGCTACATTCACACAACAGTGACTAATGGCCAGGTGATGTCCTTTTTTTAACAAACGTCACACAGCAGCATTGATTTCAATGTCAGTGAGTAAGGGCTATCCACATGACTGTTATGGTCTGTTGTCACGGACCATCAAAATATAGATCATGTCCTCTTTTTGGCAGTTTTCATGGATTCATCCATACTCTGAAATGTATGCGGAATCTGTGAAGAGGTGTGCCCCTGGGTGCAAGCCATCTTACATTTTGGTTGTGTGCATCTAGCCTAAGGAGACTGGAGGAAGATGCACTAATAGCTGCACCTGCTACACTCTGCTGCTGTGAGTGAGAGAGCCCTTTTAACATATCTATATATGTGCTGACATATAGTCACATCCAGACCCCAGCTGCCGGTGCTTTCACTTCAGTGTAGGTGAAACACCAATTCATTTCTGCTCTATATAATTTCTGGTCATGTAGTTTATCACCACACGACCAGTAACTAAATGCAGCTGAACTGAATCCAAATTGGAGCTACTGACTACACCCAAATACATAGGGTACCCTATCCTACCATTGCACTGAATGATGCATTAAATCAATTAAAGGGATCCTATCATTAAAACACATTTTTTTCTGCCTACCACATAGGCTATTCTTCTCCTACCTTTAGATGTCTTCTCCGCGCCACCGTTCCGTAGAAATTCCGTTTTTTGTCAGTATGTAAATGAGTTCTCTCAGCATTGGGCAAGCCCCCAATGCTGCGAGAGAACTCTCCAGCGATGCCTTCATCTTTTTTTTATGTTTTATATAATCTAACGATAAGTGGTAAACACAATTATTTCAATAGTAAAATTGGAAAAAACTCAATTTTACTTTTATTTGGGCTTTGTTTTACCATGGTTGATTGTCAAAAAAAGTTATATGGTATCTTTATACAGTACTTGAGGTCAGTATCAATAGATCTGTACCCAGAGGTCTCTGAAATGGAGATGTGGAATCATAGTCAGGAGGGTCAGAAGGAGTTGCCTTACTCAGATTAGTCACTGAGATTTGGTTGCTATTGACTGTAGCATCTGATGGATTATTCATCTGGGATCAGCGTTATCTGGTCAGAGTATCTGCTGCAGGGTGCTAACTGACATTTGTCATGTATGGTGTGTCTTTGCTCCCGAGCCTGAGCTTCTGCCTTTTGCCTGATTGACAGAGGCATCCAAATTTTTTTTCATCTCTGGAGCCACATTTTTTTTATTTTATTTTTTTTTTTAATGTAGATTGTGAGCCCCACATAGGGCTCACAATGTACATTTTCCCCTATCAGTATGTCTTTTTTGGAATATGGGATGGAAATCCATGCAACACGGGGAGAACATACAAACTCCTTGCAGATGGTTTTTTTTGCCCGTGCTAACCACTGCGCCACCGTGTGGCCCCCTCTAGAGCTAGATTCTGAGATGAGATGTGATCCACCTCATTGATTGTAAAAAAAAAAAAAAAAAATTCTATCAAAGGTGCAATTGCGAAGCTCTTACTGATGACACAGGGATAATAATGCCGAGGAGCAATATAGAATGTGATTTTTTGGTACATGGTTAATTAACCATGTAAGATTTATAAATGTCAGAAACCATTATTGAAAACTGTCTTTTTGCTTATTTTGCAGCGTTTTTTTGAGCCAAAGCAAGAGTAGAGTAAACCAAAGTGAAATGTCTAAGTGTGTGTTTTTGTTTTTCTTTTCCTTCTATTACTTTGCTTGCCACTCCTGATTTTGACTCAAACCCCCCCCCCAAAAAAAAGAAAAAAACACTATATGCAACAAAAAGCACGGTTTCCGCAACGTGCGACCTTAGGCTGAAGTCCACGTTGTGGTAACACCATCTTTTTTTGTTGCAGAGTTTTCTTAGGATTTTTTTTTTTTTTTTATGTTAGCCAAAGCCACAATTGGATCAAGCAGAAGGTAGAAGTACAAGTACTTCCTATGTATTTCCTATTCTTTTTGTAGCCGTTCTTTGCTTTGGCTAAAAAAAAAGTGCAAAAAAAACCTGCAATAAAAAGCTGTGTTTCTGCAATATGTGGCCTTAGCCCCATTCACACTACCATTATTCAATGTCCATTGCTCTCATCTTTGACTGGATCAGCGCAACAGAAGTTAAATGACAGATGCAAAGTTCCCTCTTTTAGGTGTCTGTCTGCATTTACACCAATGTAATAAACTTTTTGCGTTGCACAACTTTTCTTCTATTACAAAAGTAAACAAACGTGATGAAAGGCAAAAATCTGCCATGTTGTTTACATTAGATTCAATGGGAATGGACACAGATGGAGTGGTCTCTGCCTGTGTCCGTTACTCTACTACAGTTAATGGCTGTTGCTGTCCTATGACTGATGACAGCAACAGATTGTAGTAACAGAAGTCTGAACATAGCCTAATTTAGACGATTCCTCAAAATCATTTGTAAGGCTCGGAGGGTGTAAGTTTAAGTTCTTATTACTAGTATATCTTTTCTTTGCTCAGCTGCTTTTTTAAAGTGGTTTCTGCACAAAAACTGTTCTTTTGTCAACTGTTGTTCACGCAAAGATTTGGGATTAATGGTAAATCCAGTTAAAATGATCTTCTGGTGATGTGTAATGGATATATGTGGGATTAGACTGCGATCTGGAGCCACCTTTTCAATCTCAGAATAAAATGGCTCATAAGTGCTTAAACTCCTATAGCACAGTCTAAGCTTAATACATTGAGAGGCATTTAGACAGATGTTTGACAGAGAAAGGAAGAATCTTCATTGCCTAAGTGTCAAATAAGTCCATGAGGTATGATATGGCTGCTAATGGTATCAGTATATTTGCTATTTTAAATTCTAGTTAGGAGCACTTATTTCTATATGTTCACAAGTGTGTTTTAGCCCTAGTACTGAAGAAACAAACACATTTATTTTTTCTATATTAATATGGTAAAACCTCATGAATTAGGAGGAGTTCAGACTACCGTTACTAACGTCCATTGCTGTCTTCCATCATAGGATGACCGCAACGGACATTAGTATTCATAGAAACCAGTCAGAGACTGATTCTTTGTCCATTCCTATTGACACTAATGTAAACAACATAACAGCATCTTCCCTCAAGTTTATTTACTTTTGTAGCATGCTGCATGGTTGCAGTTGCTTAATGGTATCCCTTTCTGGTTTGAAATGGTGCCATAATGGTTTTTGTTCACCAATGTTCAAAGTGACTGGTTTAAAGGAAGTCTGTCAGCACCATAATTTAACCAGCACCAGTACCTTATGCTCAGAGCCATGAGCACATTGCTATGATTTCTTTGTACATTGGCTGATGTAGTTTGACAGCTTTTTATTCCTAAACAAATGAGGTAAGAGTGCAACAGGAATTGTTCCGGGGCAGCTGAGCATTGCAGTAAGAACTTCCTTTTGCTCGGGAGGAGGCAGGGGAAACTGAGATTAAGTCAGTGTTGCTGGGAGTGAAAACGAAGAATTTCCATATATGGCAGAAAAATATCTGCCATGGAAAAGCTGCGATTTAAAAAAAAAAAAAAAAAAAAAAAAAAATTTTTGAAAATTGCAGAATGTCTATTATCGCTACAGAAATGCTGGAGTTTTCTGTATAAATATAATAGGGACAGAAAGTGAGCAGAGGAAATCTCTACAA
Source organism: Leptodactylus fuscus (assembly GCF_031893055.1). Lineage (NCBI taxonomy): Eukaryota > Metazoa > Chordata > Amphibia > Anura > Leptodactylidae > Leptodactylus > Leptodactylus fuscus. The sequence goes on from NC_134269.1 coordinate 121,153,154, forward strand.
ACTTTGTGAAAAAAGTGCTGTAGAAAAAAGGCGATGCGTTTCCGCTGCGGTCTTTTCCACATCGCTTTTTGGCTGCAGCTCACTATTTGGGGCTTTAGTTTACAAAATAATTTATGCTAGGCAGTGTTGAATAAACAAGGTTTACAGATATGCTTATATACTTTTACATGACCAATGCAGAATACATAATGTCTCATGTAGAGAAAGCATAATGTTGTGTGTAAGAATTAGTTATTGCACCTTAGAATGGATGTCAAACTGTAAAGTTATAGTGACATGTCAGCTACTGTATAGAGTGCAATCTCTGGCTTTCCTAAAATGTAAGACTCTCTATTCAGAAAATACAGACTGCCAGAAGTGGTTGTCTATGATCTGGTGAAAGAGGTGTTGTGGTGAAGTGGATGTCCCAGCTGCCCAGTTCCCTGTGGAATTGTTAGAAGTTGTAAAAATAGAGAATCTAAAAATTTTGTAAGGGAATTTCTGGTCCTTCCATTCACTTTTATAAAATGGAAGGTAGCTATGGTACTTCTTGTCTCTTTATCATATCATTGTAGTATGTGTTGTTGTTTTTTTTCTTTGTACATCTCAGCATTTTTTATTCAAAGGCTTTTTTTTGCCTTGTTATAGAGGAAGAGCTCAGGAAGCTACGGGAAGAGACCAACATTGAAACCTTAAAACAGGACCTGGAAAAGGAGAGGCTAAAAAGGGTTGAACTGGAACAGAAAATGACTGAACTGGTAAAAGCAAGGTAACAGGCGTCACTAGCTCTCCATCTAAATTAATTTTAATAAACTTCAGAAAAATGTAGTAGTGGCATGGGGAGTGCTGTGACTTGCTTGGTGATAAGCTGTGATTTAACGCCTGTGGCAGAATGGCGTATGTTTACATGTTGCAGATTTGTCGCAAGAATGTCTGCAAATTCTATTCCTTACTTTAGAATGGAATAGTTTCCATAGCATGTAGGATTACAAATTCCATTCAGAAAAATGGGCTGGATTTCAAGAATTTCTGCAAAAAAAATTGATAAATCTTCCTTTGTGAACAAATTCTTACAGTTACCAGTTCAGCTTTAAGCAGAATGCCAGAGTCTTGTAAAACGGATTCATTTTCTGTAGATGGCTAGTCTCAATCCAACTATGTACAAGGTAACCATTTCTGCCAACTGCACCAAAAATATGCCCTGTTGGCATGCAATAAGTAGGTGCCTGATAAGTACAACATGGAGGACCCTTCATTTCCTTAAGATCTGGTGGTGTAAAAAGTTTGGTTGAGACTGTATTTCACTGTTTGCATTTTGTTTCTACTTTCGCTGCTTAAAGTATGCTTTATAAAGCACGGTCTTATTTGTTCACTCCTTATAAAACATGGTCAGGAAATGCAGATATTACATGATAGGCACATAAGCTGTGAAAGGTTACTGGATGTGTCTCATAAGCTGTCATGTTGTTACTTTAGCAGTGTAGGTAGTACAGAAAGTATCTTACCATAGGGTGCCATGCGGGTAAATATTGGTGTGTTATTACATATGCTTGATTGTGCCGCTGAGCTTGTAAATTACAGGCATATGTTTACTGTGACTTGTTTGATAGTGAATTTTAGCAGCTGCCATTCTTCTCATGTAACGCAGACTTAGAAACAGAAAGGACAGCTCAGCATTACTCATGTGTCTAATTCATATCATGAATATGTGCTTGGTGGCACGGTTTGCCAATCCTGGCATGGATATTTGTTGCATACTGATGAGTAATGCACTTCCTGCCGATCCCGGTACTGATGGTTATATAACTTGTATGATCACATACTATGCAAGTAAGTAGATGATAAACACAGTAAGTAAAATAATGCTTCATTCTGCTACTATATCAGATATTTAAGACCTATCTGTGAACTAGATAACAAATAACTCTGTAATCTCTCCACATAACCTTCCCCTGTCAGGCATCAGCTGTAAAAATAGATGTGCCTGCTAATAACTTGGCTTGACTGCTCTGTGTTTTCCACAGAGACAGACAAGATATACGCCTTACAGATTACCTGCTCTGACTGCAGCTGTACACATTGCACTTCCATATTCAGTTATTTGTCATACGACCGTCAGCGAATTGGATTTATGATGAGGTGATTCCCTCTGCCTCTTTGTGTTTAGCACAGTTATCATTACAGAGACTACATATAAAATTCTCTATATGCTTAGGACAAAAGATTAAATCGCCTTCCTGGTTGCTTGTCAATGACTACCTTCCGCTTTATCAATTTCTCACTATTTTTATGATTATAGCTTATAGGCATTAGGGTGATGCCAATATTTACAACCTGCTTTATGTGATGACCACACAGATGCAAGGTTTTCTAGGTTAGCAAACCCTTTTATAACCACTATTGGGGAATACTGAATTAGTTTGGGAAAGGGAGCCCTGTTAGTGACTCGTGCAGAAGGTGGTTTGTGATTGGCTTGTTAAGAGAAACAAGTAGAGATTGTGTAAAGTGGAGAATTCCTTTAAGTACAAGTAACAAGTTATGTACGTATGTATGTGAGCATTATTTGAATTAGACAGATATCTGTTCTATAGAAGTTAAATCGGCACTGTTTTAACAAGCTGCTTGAATGAATAGTACAGGTGATTATAAGGAACTTTGGAATATATCTTATAATGGAGAAATGTCTCTTTCTCCTATCATCAGACGGTTTCTCCGTGCCCCCTCTTTCTGCTAAATTGCTTGTAACTAAATTTACAGAGAGTCTGCAACCTTCTTCAAGCATATTCAACTGCTACTACTGCATCCAAGAGCACACGTGTTACAGTGTTAAATAATATACCTCTGTTATATATGTCACTTTTGTAAATTTAGAGGAAAACAACTTTGACGTGTTAGTAGGTGTTCACACTACCACTGCTCCACTGCTGTCCGCCGTGGGGGTTTCTGTCCTAAACCCCGGGGAAACTGGACAGGGGACAGCTTGCCGGCAATCAGCTGTAAAACCCATTCCTTTGATTAGGTTTTAAAGGTAACTGCCGGTGGCCCTATGCAGTCTCTCCGCCATGAAACCGGTGTTTGTTTTTTCTTTTTGCACGGACACAAAGTCGTAAATGCAGGATTTTGTGGCCGTGCAAAAAAAAAAAAAAAAAAAAAAAAGGTTTCCAGGTGGAGAGGCTGCATACGGACACCGGTGGATACCTTTAAATGCCCATTCAAATAAACGGGTTTTAAAGCTGACTGCCGACCAGCCCATCCCCTGTCCAGTTTTCCCAGGGTTTAGGACAGAAACCCCATGGCGGACAGCGGCAGTAGAGTGAACAGGCAAATGAGGCAGTTGGTATACTAGGGACGGGTATTCATCTCCCTGGAGGAGCATTGGCCTGTTTCTGACTGTTTATATAAATAATAATAAGTTTATTATTATTTATTAATTTCATTATTGTATTTAATATGTAGTTGTTTGGGGGTTTTTTTGGCATAAGTTTGTGATTGCCAAAAAAATCTCATACCTACAATACTTAACTTTTGTTGCACAAAAGGATTTAACATTGCACGATTGCCATACGCATATACAGTATTTTCTAAATTATTATTGTGATTTTCTTTCCCTATTCATATTTCTTCTGTCACTTTTTTTAATTTTATTTGCAACTTGTTTTGTTTGAAATGAGTATTATTTAGTAGAACTTTAGGTTCTAGGCTTAGCGTTGAGATCTATTGTTATCTTTGCTGAGAATGGTTGGATGGGGAAAGGTATTCTTTTTCTTGAATAACTATTTGCCTTAATGGTTCTAGTGCAGCCTCAGCTGAACCTTGATGGGAACAGATGCTGCCTGGTATTTAATTTAGTACGATTCGTTGAGCCTTTATCCCTTTACAGATGTAGCCCTGGGCACTGTATTGTAAAGAAAAGAAGTCTGTGCTTTACATTTATTGGTTTCCTACATTTTGTGTTCTCTCTTCTGCGTTAAAGAACATATTGTTATATTCCAAAAGTATGTAATCTTTAAAAAAATATTCCAAATAATACCCTTTAAAATGATAGAAACCTAATGAGTAACTATTCAACCATTTGAATATATTGCTATCTATAGTACACGTCTTAACAGCTAGTATTTGTCCGCTTCTGAAGCAGAACATTGAGCTGTAAGAGCTGATGAAATGAAGGGCTGCTTTATTCCAGGGACATTCCCTCTACATGAGTTTTCTCTGGTCTTGCAGGTCAGATGCATTCATTATTCGCATTTAGTTACTATTTTATTTATGAAAGCTGAAGAGAAGTGGAGAAGGAGTCTCGGGAAAGGAGTCTTGTAATGAACATTTTGTCAGTTAAAATTCCTGGTATGTCAAGAGCGAATAGAGAGGGGATGAAATGTGGCATATATAAAATATTATACCCTATAGATTCCTATTGAATATAAATATATGCATGTTTATCGTGTGTGAAATATACACATACACACACACACACACACACACACACACACACACACACACACACACACACACACACACACACACACACACACACACACCGTTTGCATATCCCTTGCTGTAGGCCCTACAATTCTTTCTTGTTGGCTAGGATAGTTCACACTACTGTGGCTCGTCTCTGTTGTGATCTGTTAAAATACCACAACAACGGACATTACCCCTTTAAGGATACAGGGTAGTTCGCATGTTAACGCTTAAAGGGATCCAATCATTGGATACCCTTTTTTTTTTTTTTTTTCCTCGATAACATGTTGGAATAGTCTTAAGAAAGGATATTCGTCTCCTACTTTTTAGATGTCTTCTCTGCCCCGCTGTCCGGTAGAAAACCGGGTTTTCTTCGGCATGCAAATGAGTTCTGTAGCAGCACTGGGGGCGGGCCCCAGCGCTCAAACAGCACTGGAGGCATCCCCAATGCTGAGAGAGAACTCTCCAGTGATGCCTCCATCTTCTTCAGGACCCGCCTCTCTGCATGTCTTCTTCTTCTTTCAATTTTCTAGGCCTCGGGCAAAGCCGACTGCGCATGCCCAGGCCACAAGAAAATGGCCGCTTACACAGCTTACAGTGTAAGCAGCCATTTTCTTGTGGCACGGGCATGCGCAGTTGGCTCTGTTGGATGGTCCATATAATCAATTGCCATCCTGCACTAGAATGTATGTTTCATCCACCTTCCTCAGGGAGTCATGGGATGGGGATAGCAGATAAGCAATAAATAAGGAGGCAAATCACTAGGTGGCCAATAATATGCCAGACATTCTTTACCTGGAACTTCACTAAATGCCTCTTCAGGTACCAGAACCAATGCCCACAGAGGGGTAAGTTAGGATCAAATGAATTAAACAGTGTCTTCCCTTATGAATTAGTGCCTCCATTGATTTGTAGTCTGTGCTGTTTTTGTCAGTATGCAAATACAGTCTTTGGTAATGAGGCATGCCCTCATAGCACTAAAGAGCTCACTGTATCTCTGCAGCATATCCACAGGGCTGAGTTACTAATTACAAGAATCTACAAACAAGTAATATTTCTAGGAGGGATTTTTTCCAACTTTACTGTGACTTTTAGATTTTATTTCTTTCTTCATTGGGACCTATAGCCATCGGATTGTGTTCCACCTTTTTTCCTGTGTGAATTCATGTTCTTATAATACTGTGGCATCTACATGTAGGGAAGTGAAAATACATATATTTTTTGTACGGTTGATTCACTATGCTAGTCGTGCTATGGAATGTTACGTAATCACTCTTCTATATCAATACTGTATTAAAAAGTGACCTTGATGGCCATAGTAACCAGAGTTTTGCTTTCATTTCATAGTATACAATGGAGAAGTAATCTCTGACCTCTACAGAGCACAATACAGTGATAAACCGAATACCTCTCTTATGTGTGTGCTCTGTAACATGGTGGAGGAAGCTGAATATTCTTGGGGAGGGGGTAGACTCCCTTTTAATTCATCTCCTTAGTGCCCAGATGGCAGACGTACCACAAGATGTATTGTCTCTGCATTTCTGCACATTCCTTATTTTATTACTTGCTTTGTGTTTTCGGTATTTGTGACCCTGCATTGTTCAGGTTCTGTTTTAGCATTGCCTATAACAAGTCTGTGTATAATCGTAGGGAAAGTTTAGATTCACTGTACAAAACTTCCAGTGACCTTTTCTGTGCAAGTAGCTGTATTTACTGAAATAATGGTCAATAATGGAGGCTATTCAGTAAATGAAACAAACTGTGACACGTGTACATTACATGTACACTGCCTGGCCAAAAAAAAAAAGTCGCGAGTGTTAATATTTAGTTGGGCCACCATGAGCACGAATAACAGCACGCATCCGTCTCGGTATGGAGTCTATAATGTTCTGTAGTGTAGACTCGGGGATTTTGATCCAATTCTCGAGTATCAGGGAGCCCAGGTTACGCAGATTCGTTGGGGGTGGTGAGTGACAGCGGAGGTTCCTTTCCAGCACATTCCAGTGTTTCGTGTGCTTCTCGTCGCACCCGGACACGACCATCACTCTGGAACAATGTGAAACGTGATTCATCTGACCACATGACCTTTCTCCACTGCTCTAGGGTCCAATCCTTGTGGTCTCTTGTAAATGACAGGCGCCGACATCTGTTGGTCTCTGTCACCAATGGCTTTCGTGTGGCGACACAACTGTTGAGACCCATTCCTTTGAGTTCTTGTCGCATTGTTCTCTCCGAAATGTGTTGCTCCATCGAGTTGAACATCTGTGTGAGCTCAAAGGTGGTTTTCCGGCGGCTATTCTTCACCAGTCGCTTTAGGGCCCTACGACCTCCAGTTTCAAGTATAGTCTTGCGCCCACACTTTCCATGGTTGGAGGGGGGTTCTCCACCATCTCTCCATGCTCGTATGATACGCTGAACAGTTCTCTGTCTGATACCAGTTACTTCGGCTATCTCCTTGGTCGATTTCTTGGCCTGATGCAATCCAATGACTTGCCCCGTCTTGAAGGCACTAACATCTCTTCCTCTGGTGGCTCTTCCGTTGGTAGACATCGCTTCACACCTTTAATTATGATCTGCACTTGACAGGCTACAGCTCAATTATATATATTCAAGAATATATGCAAATTCCTGTCATGAACAGTTCATAATTATATCAGGGGTGGAACAGTACCTTGTTGCACAAGGCGACTTTTTTTTGGCCAGGCAGTGTATATAGACCGTGCAGTAAGGCTTGTCTCTTTTATACAGGTTTGTCCAAAGTTTAGAGGGAATCTGTGCTGTAAATGTTCTCAACATACCTGAAATAAAACCCTTAAAGTGTAAATAAACTTTTGAAAAACTTTTCTGAATTAGTGACGCCATTTGTGTCATTAATACATTATGTAATAATATGCAATAATATATAATAAAACGCCGAACAGGGCCAAAGCGGTTGCCATGGCAACCAAGAGACAGCGCATCTGCCTCCTGGCTGCCTAAATCTATTGCACATAGGGAGCCTATGTACAATGTACTGTCTGTGTCCATTACCATATTACAGTAAGTAACATTGATAAGGGCAGTGTGAACATAGGCTAAGAGAATTTGATGGCAGGGTCATAGTCGGGCAGTTTTTGTAATATTGTGTACATTCCAGTCATTGTCGAATTGTTTTCCTTTCCTTTTCTCAGTCCTCTTTACGTAAGCACATGCTTTTCTTCTGACTCTGTATTCCGAGTTGCAGTTTTGTCACACTGTCAGATATTAGACGTGTATAAATAGAAGCTGACGCCAGCGCTGTCCCCTCCTCACACAACGTGTACTTATCAACATTCTTGTGATGTACCTTGCTAGTTATTGCTCATGGGAGCTGAATAAGGTTTGTATATGGGGAGTTTTCCCCCCACAAGATTCATTAGCACTCTAATCCGAGTAAACATGCATTTGCCTCAAATCACACATTTTATGAAGGGGTTAATCTAAAGACGTATGTGTTCTCTTCTATTTGATAGTAGTTATTACCTTGATCTTGGTCTAGTTGTACTCCTTTATTGATCTCGGCTTTCTGAAGTGTAGCTATAGTGTTTATACATTGTTTATACATTTGTTGTATGATCAGATCTACTGTGTAAAAGGATTTAAAAATGTTACTTATGGCGTGTAGTTACCTGCAATATGAGAAATAATATAACTTTATTTTGTTATTCTCCGTATTACTACTTCCTCTGCACCCTAAACTAAGGCTGCCTTCACATGGTCAGTGTTTGGTCAGTGATTTTGTTCAGAGTGATTTTGAACCAACATTAGGAGTGGAGACTACATAGAGATCACGTATAATAAAAATATTTCTACCTGTTCTGTGTTTTTAACCCACTCCTAGTTTTGGCGCACAATCACTAACCAAACACTGACCATATTAACGCAGCCTAGTTGCAGACGACCGTGGGTATTTTGCAGTCAGAAAAGTAGTAATTAGTCTTTGGTTTTTGTGGACAGTGTGTGTTCAGTATCAGTGAAATATGTCCGCAAAAACTGACAGTGTCTTTTGTGTGTGATGCTAGTTTGCGGATCCACCATAAAAAACACAAGTGCCATCTAATGATATCCCTAGCTTGTCCGTGAAAATGGATGGCATACTGACACACCAAGTACAGTGTGCCATCTGAGGTTTTTAGTCTTCCATAGGCTTCTATGGGCAGGTCCATTCTGCAAAAACTGAACAGAATAGGAGTTGTTCGATCTGATATAACACAGCTCACACGCTGATCAGTGAAAAATATGGTCGTTTGCATGTACTCATAGAAATGAATGGGTCAGTGTGCAATCTGTGTAAAAACAAGGAGAGCACATGGATCTCGCCCGTGGTTGTCTGTAGTAGGAACAGCTTATTGAGGAAGCTTGTACTAGGCATTACCATTTGATTAGATGTTTTGCAGGAATCTGCAGTGTGAAAGAGAATTGTTCAGATCAGGCAATCCTATTTATTAGGAATAAATAAGGCTGCAGAAATTAAAGGCAAACAAAAGTCTGTTTTAGTTACTCTACACTCCTCAATACTGAAATTGCAACACCAAGAAGGACAATTAGGGAGAAGCATAAAAGCCAGGATGAAAAGTAGAGGTTTTTTTTTTTGTGTGTGTTTTGTTTACACCATTTGAAACCTCAAAAATCTGATCAAGTGATGTCTCTTGTTTGATGTGCCAGTTATCAACACTTGTTGAAACTGAGCAGAACAGAGACCTTGAATTTGAGAGACATTGGTTTATTACTCTGGCAGATCTCTGCGCATCTAGATGGAAATGTCAGCACTGTTCAGTGTTCTGTCCCAGTGGTGGGAACTGAAATATTAGCAAGAGGTGCACGGCAGGGAAAATCTGCATGGATTGCTTGTCTGATTGGAAGAATGGCAAATAGTAAGCCCTTCTGTACTGCAAGTGAAAATGGACTACATACCATATCACAAGCTTAAGGTGGCAAACAGTGACACAAACAGTCACAAGATGTTTGTATGACATTGGGCTACGAGCCAGACACCCAGGTACAGGTGTACAATTCAACTCATACCATTGATATCATGGTGCACAGCATCTTGAAACTGGAGGTCTATCCTTGTCACAATTTGTCTCTGATGCACTGATTGTCAGAGATTGGTCTGAAGACAGGTTGAGCAATACTATACTTACATTCCGATAGAGAGGGCACAAAAACCTAGGATATTGTATTGTGACGTGCTATTGCTTTATTAAAGTTGTACTGATAATGGTTAAGGTTTATTTTTTCTCTTATATGGTTCTCTGATTTGTAATACTATGAAGAGACCTTCATAATGGTATGATGCGAGACCAGTATGAAGGCACCACGCAAACTACCGAGGATCTGTCACTGTGTGTTTTTAATGATCGCAATAAAGCTACGTGTTATCAAAATTCGGGAGTTAGCGCGATGCCTTCATACTGGTCTCGCATCTGTCACTTCGTCCCTTGTGGCTGTTAAGGGCCCCAGCTGCTGAACTCCTTCCCACTCCTTCTCCGTTTGCCATCCAACACTCCAGAGACTTTCAAAATCGGAGTACGGTCATGCGCTCAGTACCCCCTGCCCCCCCCCACCAGTTTAACTTCATGTCCCACTCGTGGGGTGGCATAATGTACGGTAGTGGAGACTTAGAGAAATATTGCAAAATTGCCTTCCTCTCTCATGAGAACCATCACCAAAGCATGTTGGCTTAGTGGGTAGCCTTGTTACCTTGCAGTGGTGGGTTTCTGTATGGGGTTTGTGTATTCTATGTTAGTGTGGGTTTCCTTTTTGGTACTCTGGTTTCCTCACACATGCCAACAATGTACTGATATACTAAAATATCTTGTGTGTGCGCACTCATCTACAACACCCACAGAGCAACCACTAACTCCCGAATTCTTCATTTTTTTCCCCCAGCGTTTTGAGTTCCTTGTGTGAGAAAAGCGCATTACAAACGTTTCAGTGCACCAACCATGGGGCATTAAATTATTTTATAAACCAGACTTCTCAGGTTTTTTGAGTTCATGCAGTATAGGGGTTAGTGTTGATGAGAAATTATGTAGAAGGTAGGGCAAATGGAACAGTTAGTTTAGGGTGATCAAATTGATTTGTATTTAGGTAATGTGAAAGACCCGTTTAGAAAGTTGTATTTTTAGGGCACATTTGAAATTGTGGATTTTGGGAATTAAAAAGATTCTCAAGTTTTGGTGGCCTTTCGTAAAGATACGTCGTCAATTTCAGATTGTTGAGGGTCCGATACATGTTACCTCTACTATCCAGCTGTATGTAGCACAGTGTACAGAGCAATCTTCTTTCAGCTGCAAGCATTGTTTAAATTTCAAAGAAGCACTTTAACCAGATTATCTTGGGTGCTGCACTCCAGAGTACTGATGTGGCCTGACAAAATTTTTGTAGACTGGAGTGGGAGGTTTGGTTTACAACGGATGTTAGATTACTGATAGAATGGAGAGCAACGGGTTAAGATGGTTGACAGAGATGGAGGAGTGGATGTAGGAAGGTGCAGCACTACTGAGAGTGAGGGAGAGAGTTATATGCATTAAATTGCATTCAGGGTTATAAAATTTCGCCAATGGTTTGTAGAAACCTGACATTCGGAACCTGGCAATTATACAAAGGTGAGTGACCGCTTACAGAAGTGCTATTTATCTCACTCTGCAGAAACAATTTTGTGATGTTAGATGGGGTGTCCAGGATGTACTAAAAATTTAACACCAAGCTAAACCACCTCTCACTGCTTAACGTTTACTTTACGCCCTTTAAAAAAAAATAAATATATATATATATATATATATATATATATATATATATATATATATATATATATATATATTTTCTTTTTATCCATATCCCTGGGGCAGTCATGTGACCGACCCAGGCACATTTTCTAATTTCCTGGTGATGTTCCATTTCCAGAAAATCCCTGAAATCACTCAATACACTGCTAAAGGTATTTGGGTGCACTTATTAACCCATTAATAGCACTAACATCCCCCCCCCCCCCGGAAAACCGCTGTAGGCTAAGGCCCCACGGGGCGTTTTACAGTTGGGCAAAGTGCCCACTTTGTGGTTAAAACTAGAGATGAGCGAACAGTGTTCTATCGAACTCATGTTCGATCGGATATTAGGCTGTTCGGCATGTTCGAATCGAATCGAACACCGCGTGGTAAAGTGCGCCATTACTCGATTCCCCTCCCACCTTCCCTGGCGCCTTTTTTGCTCCAATAACAGCGCAGGGTAGGTGGGACAGGAACTACGACACCGGTGACGTTGAAAAAAGTAGGCAAAACCCATTGGCTGCCGAAAACATGTGACCTCTAATTTAAAAGAACAGCGCCGCCCAGCTTCGCGTCATTCTGAGCTTGCAATTCACCGAGGACGGAGGTTTCCGTCCAGCTAGCTAGGGCTTAGATTCTGGGTAGGCAGGGACAGGCTAGGATAGGAAGGAGAAGACAACCAACAGCTCTTGTAAGAGCTAAATTCCAGGGAGAAGCTTGTCAGTGTAACGTGGCACTGACGGGCTCAATCGCCGCAACCCAGCTTTCCCAGGATCCTGAATGGAATACACTGTCAGTGTATTCCCGTATACCCGATATATACCCCGATACCCGTTCCAACGGTGTGCCCCCCCACCTTCACCCCAGAAATACCCTGCAAGTCCCCTAGCAATAGAATTGGGGCTATATACACCCACAATTTTTACTACTGGTATACAGTGCCATTGTCTGACTGGGAATTCAAAGAATATATTGGGAATACAAATACCCTCATTTCTTGCTACTGCCATATAGTGCCAGTTTCTGACTGGTAATTCAAAGAATATATTGGGGTTACGTGCACCCACAATTTTTACTACTGGTATACAGTGCCATTGTCTGACTGGGAATTCAAAGAGTATATTGGGAATACAAATACCCTCATTTCTTGCTACTGCCATATAGTGCCAGTTTCTGACTGGGAATTCAAAGAATATATTGGGGTTACGTGCACCCACAATTTTTACTACTGGTATACAGTGCCATTGTCTGACTGGGAATTCAAAGAATATATTGGGGTTATAAATACCCTCATTTCTTGCTACTGCCATATAGTGCCAGTTTCTGACTGGTAATTCAAAGAATATATTGGGGTTACGTGCACCCACAATTTTTACTACTGGTATACAGTGCCATTGTCTGACTGGGAATTCAAAGAGTATATTGGGAATACAAATACCCTCATTTCTTGCTACTGCCATATAGTGCCAGTTTCTGACTGGGAATTCAAAGAATATATTGGGGTTACGTGCACCCACAATTTTTACTACTGGTATACAGTGCCATTGTCTGACTGGGAATTCAAAGAATATATTGGGGTTATAAATACCCTCATTTCTTGCTACTGCCATATAGTGCCAGTTTCTGACTGGTAATTCAAAGAATATATTGGGGTTACGTGCACCCACAATTTTTACTACTGGTATACAGTGCCATTGTCTGACTGGGAATTCAAAGAGTATATTGGGAATACAAATACCCTCATTTCTTGCTACTGCCATATAGTGCCAGTGTCTGACTGGGAATTCAAAGAATATATTGGGGTTACGTGCACCCACAATTTTTACTACTGGTATACAGTGCCATTGTCTGACTGGGAATTCAAAGAATATATTGGGGTTATAAATACCCTCATTTCTTGCTACTGCCATATAGTGCCAGTTTCTGACTGGTAATTCAAAGAATATATTGGGGTTACGTGCACCCACAATTTTTACTACTGGTATACAGTGCCATTGTCTGACTGGGAATTCAAAGAATATATTGGGAATACAAATACCCTCATTTCTTGCTACTGCCATATAGTGCCAGTTTCTGACTGGGAATTCAAAGAATATATTGGGGTTACGTGCACCCACAATTTTTACTACTGGTATACAGTGCCATTGTCTGACTGGGAATTCAAAGAATATATTGGGGTTATAAATACCCTCATTTCTTGCTACTGCCATATAGTGCCAGTTTCTGACTGGTAATTCAAAGAATATATTGGGGTTACGTGCACCCACAATTTTTACTACTGGTATACAGTGCCATTGTCTGACTGGGAATTCAAAGAGTATATTGGGAATACAAATACCCTCATTTCTTGCTACTGCCATATAGTGCCAGTTTCTGACTGGGAATTCAAAGAATATATTGGGGTTACGTGCACCCACAATTTTTACTACTGGTATACAGTGCCATTGTCTGACTGGGAATTCAAAGAATATATTGGGGTTATAAATACCCTCATTTCTTGCTACTGCCATATAGTGCCAGTTTCTGACTGGTAATTCAAAGAATATATTGGGGTTACGTGCACCCACAATTTTTACTACTGGTATACAGTGCCATTGTCTGACTGGGAATTCAAAGAGTATATTGGGAATACAAATACCCTCATTTCTTGCTACTGCCATATAGTGCCAGTTTCTGACTGGTAATTCAAAGAATATATTGGGGTTACGTGCACCCACAATTTTTACTACTGGTATACAGTGCCATTGTCTGACTGGGAATTCAAAGAATATATTGGGGTTATAAATACCCTCATTTCTTGCTACTGCCATATAGTGCCAGTTTCTGACTGGTAATTCAAAGAATATATTGGGGTTACGTGCACCCACAATTTTTACTACTGGTATACAGTGCCATTGTCTGACTGGGAATTCAAAGAGTATATTGGGAATACAAATACCCTCATTTCTTGCTACTGCCATATAGTGCCAGTGTCTGACTGGGAATTCAAAGAATATATTGGGGTTACGTGCACCCACAATTTTTACTACTGGTATACAGTGCCATTGTCTGACTGGGAATTCAAAGAGTATATTGGGAATACAAATACCCTCATTTCTTGCTACTGCCATATAGTGCCAGTGTCTGACTGGGAATTCAAAGAATATATTGGGGTTACGTGCACCCACAATTTTTACTACTGGTATACAGTGCCAATTTCTAACTAGGAATTCAAAATGCGCAAGGCTCCCGGAAAGGGACGTGGACGAGGCCGTGGGCGAGGTCGGGGGAATGGTTCTGGGGAGCAAGGTAGCAGTGAAGCCACAGGGCGTCCCGTGCCTACTCCTGTGGGGCAGCAAGCATTGCGCCACTCCACAGTGCCAGGGTTGCTTGCCACATTAACTAAACTGCAGGGTACAAACCTTAGTAGGCCCGAGAACCAGGAACAGGTCTTGCAATGGCTGTCAGAGAACGCTTACAGCACATTGTCCAGCAGCCAGTCAGACTCTGCCTCCTCTCCTCCTATTACCCAACAGTCTTGTCTTCCTTCCTCCCAAAATTCCGAAGCTTTACAGAACAATAACCCAAACTGTCCCTGCTCCCCAGAGCTGTTCTCCGCTCCTTTCATTGTCCCTCAACCTGCCTCTCCACGTCACGATTCCACGAACCTAACAGAGGAGCATCTGTGTCCAGATGCTCAAACACTAGAGTCTCCTCCATCTCCGTTCGATTTGGTGGTGGATGACCAGCAACCCACCCTCATCGACGATGATGTGACGCAGTTGCCGTCAGGGCATCCAGTTGACTGGCGCATTGTGCGGGAGGAGGAGATGAGACAGGAGTTGGAAGAGGAAGTGGTGGATGATGAGGACACTGACCCGACCTGGACAGGGGGGATGTCAAGCGGGGAAAGTAGTGTGGATGTTGAGGCAGGTGCAGCACCAAAAAGGGTAGCTAGAGGCAGAGGCAGAGGTCAGCAGCTTAGGCGAAGCCAGGCCACACCCGGAATCTCCCAAGATGTTCCAGTTCGTACCCAGCCCCGAAAAACTCCCACCTCGAGGGCACGTTTCTCGAAGGTGTGGAGTTTTTTCAAGGAATGCGCCGAGGACAGATATAGTGTTGTCTGCACAATTTGCCTCTCGAAATTGATTAGGGGCTCTGAGAAGAGCAACCTGTCCACCACTTCAATGCGCCGTCATTTGGAATCCAAGCACTGGAATCAGTGGCAGGCAGCAACGGCAGGACAAAGGCCGCCTGCCGTTCACGCCACTGCCACTGCCTCTGCCTCTGCCTCTGCCACTGCCACTGCTGACTGTGCTGGCGATGCACTCCAGAGGACGAGCCAGGACACCACTTCATCTGCCTCCGCCACTTTGTTGACTTCTACCTCATCCTCCCCTGGTCCTGTCTTATCTCCTTCTCCTGCACCATCAAAGGCACCATCAGGCGTTTCTTTACAACAACCCACCATCTCTCAGACATTGGAGCGGCGGCAGAAATACACTGCTAACCACCCACACGCGCAAGCCTTGAACGCCAACATCGCTAAACTGCTGGCCCAGGAGATGTTGGCGTTCCGGCTTGTTGAAACTCCCGCCTTCCTGGACCTGATGGCAACTGCGGCACCTCGCTATGCCGTCCCTAGCCGTCACTACTTCTCCCGGTGTGCCGTCCCCGCCTTGCACCAGCACGTGTCACTCAACATCAGGCGGGCCCTTAGTTCCGCGCTTTGCACAAAGGTCCACTTGACCACCGACGCGTGGACAAGTGCATGCGGACAGGGACGCTACATTTCACTGACGGCACACTGGGTAAATGTAGTTGAGGCTGGGACTGCTTCCCAAACTGGCCCGGTGTACCTCGTCTCCCCGCCTAACATTCCTGGCAGGGACACGAGAAGAACACCCCCCTCCTCCTCCTCCTCTACCGCCTCCTCCTCCGCCACCGCCTCCTCCTCCGCCACCGCCTCCTCCTCCGCTGTTAGATTGACCCCAGCTACGAGTTGGAAACGTTGCAGCACTGGCGTTGGTAGACGTCAGCAGGCTGTGCTGAAGCTGATCAGCTTGGGGGACAGACAGCACACTGCCTCCGAGGTGAGGGATGCCCTCCTCGATGAGACGGCAATATGGTTTGAGCCGCTGCACCTGGGCCCAGGCATGGTCGTTTGTGATAACGGCCGGAACCTGGTAGCAGCTCTGGAGCTTGCCGGACTCCAACATGTTCCATGCCTGGCCCACGTCTTCAACCTAGTGGTGCAACGTTTCCTAAAGAGCTACCCCAATGTTCCAGAGCTACTGGTGAAAGTGCGGCGCATGTGCGCCCACTTTCGCAAGTCGACAGTAGCCGCTGCTAGCTTAAAATCTCTCCAGCAACGCCTGCATGTGCCACAACACCGGCTTTTGTGCGACGTCCCCACACGCTGGAACTCAACGTTTCAGATGTTGAATAGAGTGGTTGAGCAGCAGAGACCTTTGATGGAATACCAGCTACAAAACCCTAGGGTGCCACAAAGTCAGCTGCCTCAGTTTCACATCCATGAGTGGCCATGGATGAGAGACCTTTGTGACATCCTACGGGTCTTTGAGGAGTCCACAAGGAGGGTGAGCTCTGAGGATGCGATGGTGAGCCTTACAATCCCGCTCTTGTGTGTTCTGAGAGAATCCCTGATTGACATCAGGGATAACTCAGATCACACAGAGGAGTTAGGGATAGCATCCGATCCGTCACAGCTGGAGAGTAGGTCCACACATCTGTCCGCTTCACTGCGTTTAATGGAGGAGGAGGAGGAGGAGGAGGAGGAAGAAGAGTTGTCCGATGATGTGATGGTGATACAGGAGGCTTCCGGGCAACTTCGAATCGTCCCATTGTTGCAGCGCGGATGGGTAGACATGGAGGATGAGGAGGAAATGGAGATTGAACTTTCCGGTGGGGCCAGAGGAGTCATGCCAACTAACACTGTGGCAGACATGGCTGAGTTCATGTTGGGGTGCTTTACAACCGACAAGCGTATTGTCAAAATCATGGAGGACAACCAGTACTGGATCTTTGCTATCCTTGACCCCCGGTATAAAAACAACATCTCGTCTTTTATTCCGGTAGAGGGGAGGGCCAATCGCATCAATGCTTGCCACAGGCAATTGGTGCAGAATATGATGGAGATGTTTCCAGCATGTGACAGTGGCGGCAGGGAGGGCAGTTCCTCCAGTAGGCAACCAAGTTCTCACCGGTCCACACAAACGAGGGGCACACTGTCTAAGGTCTGGGACACCTTGATGGCACCCCCTCGCCAAAGTGCCGCCACGGAGGGTCCTAGTGTCACCAGGCGTGAGAAGTATAGGCGCATGTTGCGGGAATACCTTTCCGACCACAGCCCTGTCCTCTCCGACCCCTCTGCGCCCTACACGTATTGGGTGTCGAAGTTGGACCTGTGGCTTGAACTTGCCCTATATGCCTTGGAGGTGCTGTCCTGTCCTGCCGCCAGCGTCCTATCTGAGAGGGTGTTCAGTGCAGCCGGTGGCATCATCACTGACAAGCGCACCCGTCTGTCAGCTGAGAGTGCCGACCGGCTCACTTTGATAAAAATGAACCACCACTGGATAGAGCCTTCATTTTTGTGCCCACCTGTGTAAAGCACCCCAACATGAAACTCCATGTCTGTACTCAACCTCTCCAATTCCTCCGCATCCTCATACTCATCCACCATAAGCGTTGCACAATTCTGCTAATACTAGGCTCCCTCCAACATGATTTCCCCCAACTCTGCTGGTTAGAGGCTCCCTCCACCCTGATTTCCACCAACTCTGCTGGTTAGAGGCTCCCTCCACCCTGCTTTCCCACAACTCTGCTGGTTAGAGGCTCCTTCCACCATGAATTTGCCCAAACTGGGCTGTTTAGAGGCTCCCTCCACCATGAATTGGTCCAAACTGGGCTGGTTAGAGGCTCCCTCCACCATTAATTGGTCCAAACTGGGCTGGTTAGAGGCTCCCTCCACCATGAATTTGCCCAAACTGGGCTGTTTAGAGGCTCCCTCCACCATGAATTTGCCCAAACTGGGCTGGTTAGAGGCTCCCTCCACCATTAATTGGTCCAAACTGGGTTTTTTAGAGGCTCCCTCCACCATGAATTGGTCCAAACTGGGGTGGTTAGAGGCTCCCTCCACCATTAATTGGTCCAAACTGGGCTGGTTAGAGGCTCCCTCCACCATGAATTGGTCCAAACTGGGCTGGTTAGAGGCTCCCTCCACCATGAATTGGTCCAAACTGGGGTGGTTAGAGGCTCCCTCCACCATTAATTGGTCCAAACTGGGCTGGTTAGAGGCTCCCTCCACCATTAATTGGTCCAAACTGGGCTGGTTAGAGGCTCCCTCCACCATGAATTTGCCCAAACTGGGCTGTTTAGAGGCTCCCTCCACCATGAATTTGCCCAAACTGGGCTGGTTAGAGGCTCCCTCCACCATGAATTGGTCCAAACGGGTTTTTAGAGGCTCCCTTCACCATGAATTGGTCCAAACTTGGCTGTTTAGAGGCTCCCTCCACCATGAATTGGTCCAAACTGGGGTGGTTAGAGGCTCCCTCCACCATTAATTGGTCCAAACTGGGCTGGTTAGAGGCTCCCTCCACCATTAATTGGTCCAAACTGGGCTGGTTAGAGGCTCCCTCCACCATGAATTGGTCCAAACTGGGGTTTTTAGAGGCTCCCTCCACCATGAATTGGTCCAAACTTGGCTGTTTAGAGGCTCCCTCCACCATTAATTGGTCCAAACTGGGCTGGTTAGAGGCTCCCTCCACCATGAATTGGTCCAAACTGGGTTTTTTAGAGGCTCCCTCCACCATGAATTTGCCCAAACTGGGCTGTTTAGAGGCTCCCTCCACCATGAATTGGTCCAAACTGGGTTTTTTAGAGGCTCCCTCCACCATGAATTGGTCCAAACTGGGCTGGTTAGAGGCTCCCTCCACCATGAATTGGTCCAAACTGGGGTGGTTAGAGGCTCCCTCCACCATTAATTGGTCCAAACTGGGCTGGTTAGAGGCTCCCTCCACCATTAATTGGTCCAAACTGGGCTGGTTAGAGGCTCCCTCCACCATGAATTTGCCCAAACTGGGCTGTTTAGAGGCTCCCTCCACCATTAATTGGTCCAAACTGGGCTGGTTAGAGGCTCCCTCCACAATTAATTGGTCCAAACTGGGCTAATTAGAGGCTCCCTCCACCATGAATTGGTCCAAACTGGGTTTTTTAGAGGCTCCCTCCACCATGAATTTGCCCAAACTGGGCTGTTTAGAGGCTCCCTCCACCATGAATTGGTCCAAACTGGGCTGGTTAGAGGCTCCCTCCACCATGAATTTCCCAAAACTTGGCTGTTTAGAGGCTCCCTCCACCATGAATTGGTCCAAACTGGGCTGGTTAGAGGCTCCCTCCACCATGAATTGGTCCAAACTGGGCTGTTTAGAGGCTCCCTCCACCATTAATTGGTCCAAACTGGGCTGGTTAGAGGCTCCCTCCACCATGAATTTGCCCAAACTGGGCTGTTTAGAGGCTCCCTCCACCATGAATTGGTCCAAACTGGGTTTTTTAGAGGCTCCCTCCACCATGAATTGGTCCAAACTGGGCTGGTTAGAGGCTCCCTCCACCATGAATTTCCCAAAACTTGGCTGTTTAGAGGCTCCCTCCACCATGAATTGGTCCAAACTGAGCTGGTTAGAGGCTCCCTCCACCATGAATTTCCCAAAACTTGGCTGTTTAGAGGCTCCCTCCACCATGAATTGGTCCAAACTGGGCTGGTTAGAGGCTCCCTCCACCATTAATTGGTCCAAACTGGGCTGGTTAGAGGCTCCCTCCACCATGAATTGGTCCAAACTGGGTTTTTTAGAGGCTCCCTCCACCATGAATTTGCCCAAACTGGGCTGTTTAGAGGCTCCCTCCACCATGAATTGGTTCAAACTGGGCTGGTTAGAGGCTCCCTCCACCATTAATTGGTCCAAACTGGGCTGGTTAGAGGCTCCCTCCACCATGAATTTGCCCAAACTGGGCTGGTTAGAGGCTCCCTCCACCATGAATTGGTCCAAACTGGGTTTTTTAGAGGCTCCCTCCACCATGAATTTGCCCAAACTGGGCTGGTTAGAGGCTCCCTCCACCATGAATTGGTCCAAACTGGGGTTTTTAGAGGCTCCCTCCACCATGAATTTGCCCAAACTGGGGTGTTTAGAGGCTCCCTCCACCATGAATTTGCCCAAACTCTGCTGGTTAGAGGCTCAATCCACCCTGATTTTCAAAACAAATGTTGGTGCCAACCTCAACTTACTACAAGGGCCAAATTCACTGCTGGTGACAAGCTCTCCTCACTGCAAGTGCCAAATACACATGTTTCAAGGTGTTTTCCTACTGTCAGAGAGGTGGTATTGAGTGTGTAAAGTGTGTAGTTGTTAGGCTGTGATGTTGGGGTAATAGAGGGTCTTTGGTGTGTTAGATGCCCCCAGACATGCTTCCCCTGCTGTCCCAGTGTCATTCCAGAGGTGTTGGCATCATTTCCTGGGGTGTCATAGTGGACTTGGTGACCCTCCAGACACGGATTTGGGTTTCCCCCTTAACGAGTATCTGTTCCCCATAGACTATAATGGGGTTCGAAACCCGTTCGAACACACGAACATTGAGCGGCTGTTCGAATCGAATTTCGAACCTCGAACATTTTAGTGTTCGCTCATCTCTAGTTAAAACCTTGGTGTGGACACGCCACAATTTCCAAAACCAGTGTGGTTTTGGAAATCGCAGCATGTCAATTATACCTACGTAAACACTGGCGATTTTCCCCATAGGTATAATTGAAATAGCAAGTCCACAAAGGAAACCTCTGCAAACTTTCTGTCTAAAGGGCTGTGAGAAGTACCACAATGCGTTGCCGCCTCAGGTTTTCCCGCACTGCTTTTTTGCTGCAGGGCGCCCTTTTGTGTTTTAGCCTGAAGGTGGCATTTTTTGCAAAGTTATCATGAAGAACAGCCATACATTAGTTATTTCTATTTTTTAACCCCTTTTTAAACAAATGTTATCTTTTCCAAACAATATTCTCCTAAATGATAGTCAGTATGTGTTGGAGCAAAAAAACAGTGACCAAAAAAATGTGTGAAGACCTGCATCATGGAAAAAAATAAAAAATAAAAATAATTCCTCAATTTGTACTCTATTCTCTCTTTAAGGAGTGAAGAATCTGTGGCACCACCTCCTTCGAAGGGACAGTCTCAGAACAATGGAGGCGGAGGTACTTATGGCAGCAAGTCTATGAATATGGCTCTATAACTTTCTAAGGTCTCATTCACATCTGTGCCCGGGGTCTCCGTTCTGCAGGTTTCCATTTCCTGCATGAAACTGGGCAGGAGACGGAAACCTGTAGTCATGTTTCAAACCCATTCATTTGAATGGGTTTGAAAAGTGTCCGGCTGTGAGCGTAGGTGAGCGTTTTATGCTCTCCGCGGCGAAACTTTTTTTTTTTTTTTTTTTTAACCACAGACAGTCGGACATGCAGGACTTTGTGTCTGGTTTCGCCACGGAAAGCATAAATCGCTCACAGGCGCTCACGGCCAGTCTCGGTCTGACAGGTTTCCATCTTCTGCTGTCCTGTCCCTTTTTCTCTGGTGGCCTCTCGCGCGTATCGGTTCTTCTTCTCTGTTGGGTTTCTCGGGTCTCTTCCGGAGTTCTGCTGATTGGCCTCAGCGGTCATGTGACTGCTGCGGCCAATCAGCGGCCTCAGTGGAGCTCTGGAAGACTGCCGGAGAAGAAGAACTGGGATGTGCAGGAGGACACGGGAGCAATCGGGGACAGGTGAGAGAGTGTGTGTGTGTGTGTGTGTGTGTGTGTGTGTGTGTGTGTGTGTATATATATACAGTGTATGTGTGTGTATGTGTATATATATATATATATATATATATATATATAAATATTATTTTTTTTTATTATTTTTTCACACTACTGCGACTTGACTTAAATTTAAAAGGGTTGTCCATATTTGCCTGGACAACCCCTTTAAGTCTGCACTTACATCTAGACAGTATTAGTAAATCTGCCATATTAACTTTTTACTTTGTCTCATTCCAAGATAAACCCAGAAGACAAACTATGTGCTCTAGAGTTCAGAAATGGTTTTATGAACGATTTGGTGAATACATAGAAGATTTCCGATTTCAGCCAGAAGAGAACACAATTGAAACAGAAGAGCCCCTGAGTGCTCGAAGGTAATTTTAGGTTTCCTGTGTGCATTGCAAAGTTGCTCACAAGCTGTTATGTGCTATATTTCTGATCTTCTGTTAAGCTTATGTGGCTATCACACAAGTTAAGAAAATTCTTTAAAACATCACAATTTAATAATATGCTTATCCTCATGTAAAATGCTGTCACTGTATATTAATTTTCTTGTTTTTTTTCTTTTTTCAGATTGACAGAAAATATGAGAAGATTAAGTACGTACTGACTGCTTTAACTGACCTTTGTTTTGTTGTAATGTATTTATTTATTTTTTAATATAAAAAAGCACAAATTATTTGACCGGTGTTTTTATCTTTCACTGCTTTAAGAATTAGAAATGGGATTTGATTATGGGGCTTTAAAATCTAATTGACAATATCAGTAATATTGTGTCTAGCTGTTTGTTCTGAACCGTTAATTTCCTGTAATAAGTAGGAATATGTTCTGGAAATAAAAGGCAGCGAATAAAATAATTGGATGCAGTGTGTTAGGGAGGATATTGGTGAGGTTTTATCTTTTTGTAGACCAGATATATGTGCAGTATTTTTATGATAACCAGGACTTGACAAAAGCCCAAATTTGTGACTGATCCCAAATGAAATAACACACTGTTTAACAATGACAAAATTATTATAATCCATCTTCAGAGTAGGGTAACAGAACTTTCTTACATTAAATAATTAAAACATTTTTTGTTGCTAGAGAGAGGTGCCAAACCTGTTACAAATTTTGTGAAGAACCTTTCTGCCTTATCAGACTGGCATTCTGTTTATACGTCTGCTATTGCCTTTATTGTAAGTATTTGCTTTTGTATTGAACATGTGGTGTGTGTGTGTGTTTTTTTTGGTTTTTTCCTTCTGTTGTGTTGCTTAGATTTGTAATATTTATGCCAAGTGTGTACCTAAAATATTATTTGTATTTTGTTTTTGTATTGACTCGTTTTGAGAGCACTAACTGCTAAGGCTGGATTCACACCAGCATTTGAACTCCATTCAGGGATCGTCATTGAATCTACTTGAAAAATGCAGAGACAGAAGTTGTTCAAGCACAGGACTTTTCTGTCTACATTTTTTGGGCAGAAACCTGAAGCACCCTATTATAGTCTCATTATAGTCCACAGGTAACTGCTTTTTATGTGGTTTAGGCGTCTCTGATTTAGGTCCCCAAGCAGACCCGAAGAACGGAAAGCCAAACGCTAGTGTGAACCTAGTATTATATGTACTATTTTTTGTTTGTTTAATGTACTTTGTAACAATTTCTGTTTTACTTTTAGATTTACATGTATGCTGTGTGGCATGGCTGGGCCATCCCTATGTTTTTATTCTTAGCTATTTTGAGGTTATCCCTAAATTACCTCATTGCCAGGTAAGTTAACATGGTCTGTTGACTATTTCACTGCCATATTATGTAAACTGGAAATTTGGTGTAAATGAGATTGCAAACCTAGAAGCAGTGGTTGGAGAGGATGGGAGCTATCACTCAGACAGTAGACAACTTAAATTTCTTGTTGGTCCTGTTTGCATTTCTGGCGATAGTGGTGTGTACCAGAGTATTATTTCCCAATTAAAGTAGATCTGAGGTAGACTTTTCTCTTGACAGGTATTTAAGCCCTCAGATGTTGAGGTCAGATGTGACCACAAGCGTTTGAGGAGTTATTCACATTCCCTTAACCTGCTGTGACCGACTTTTACCCAGCAAGATTGCATGAGCCAGCCAGTCTGTTCCTATGGCAGCCTCTGAAGGCTCCTGGCCAGGGCTGATTCCAGTTTTTCTGCAGCCTGAGGTGACAATTGAAATGGCGTGTCCAGCACCTTGGATGCCAGTTCACATACCACAGCACCTTGATGAATCGATATTAGGTAGCTCTTACACAGCCTGGAAGCGTGTTTTGAGCCCTTACTCTGCTAGAAGACAGAATGCTGTGCTGGCAGTGATGGTATATTTGCTGAAAAATTCTGAATCACCAGAAATTATCAGTCACCATCAGAAAACGCAGTGTCTCGCCTCATTCTTCACAGTGGGAACCACACATCCAGTCATCATGGTTTCACTTTCTTTGTGTTTTAACAGACTTGTAGGATTCTCACATGTCCGCTGCTCATGTTCCCTGGACCAATAAGTAGCTTTTTCTGACTGGGAGTGCTTCAGACTGAAAAAAAATATATATATAGAAGCCATTTGCAACTACACTGAAAAAATTCGGAGCCAAAACAAACTTTTAGTTGCCAAACCATATAATAGTTACCAGAGGTACATGCCCCCCTCACCCTTCCTCGCCGGAGGTACACCTCTCATTCATCTCTTTTCTTTGCTAGCCAAAATAAGATCATGGACTGGGTGGAGCAAAGGACCATACAGTCCAGGTTATTATATCCCTCTCTGCAGACATATACTGCCCTGAGGAGGAGAACACAAGTGTAAATTTATAACTTTGTTGTGAAGAGAGAAGATTATAGAACTGCCATTCAGTGTAAGGACTGTTTAATAACGTTATAATTTACTTTATATACATATATATAACACAGCCTGCATTTCCTATTGGGATTTACCTGCAGGAGAATGTCCCTGAAGAGTATTAATAGAGACTGTCTGTCTGTATACCTCTTCAGACAACCTCTCCAATTTGGCAACTTGTGCCCATAATCATAGCACCGTTTGTGTAGGCCTATTATAGACCTAACTCAACACTCCCATGGCACTCTTACGGTTATCTGGGGATGCAGTACTGGCCATGGTTGCCAATGACGTCTTGGTAAAAATGGTGACTAGCGTGTGTGAATAGAGTGACTTGTCTGGAAATGAAAAATAACTTTAGTGTATATAATTCTTTTGGGATAGCTTAGTAGGTTATAGAATAGATATCTAGTCTTTACCTATAACAATTTGAGCCAAAGAGCTGCCTCATTTTGGGTCTGGAAACCTTTCATTCACTTATGACTCTTCTTTAAATGTAAAACATCCAGAGCACTTGCTCCTGTCCCTGCGAGTATTTTAATAGTATAATTGTACTATGCTTAATTCAACAAAAGGCAGAACACCAAATATGCTTTCGGAAATGGCTTTATACTACTCTGGCAGATGTATTTGTATAATGCGTCGGTATTTTAGTCCATCCTTTCCTTTAATCAATTGAGATCTAGGATATGCAGTAATATGAGTGTACACTGAAGCTTCTCTCTGAAGTGTACCTGTAAAGACATCACTTTAGAAAGCCTGGATAGGATTTTAGATTAGTGCTAAAAATTCAACTGTTAAATACTTAAGCATGACCTATTTTTACTGTCATACCACTTAGGAAAAGAAAATTATGCAATGTGTATATCATTTTTCCCCCCACAAATATAATCATATTTTAAATTTGTAGACTACTAAAAGTTAAACTTTTTTGCAAATATAAATAATAATTTTGCAGAATTGTATAGATTTTCTCTAATCCTCTTCGTGCTGACAGTCTGTTGTATTAATCAGCTGCTGGTTACGACCATGGATGTAAGAATTATCTTCTCGTGAATGCACTGTGTTTCTGATAACCCGGTCACAGCATGGAAATCATATCTGATGCAGATCATAGAAAGTTTCTGCATTCATGGACGTGTCCATTGGCAACCTGTGAAGACAAAAGACTGTCAGCATTAAGATGATTAGAGAAAAATTTTCAAAAGTTCAAGCAGCACTTTTCTCTCAGCATGTTTCATGCGGAAACCACACGGACCCCATTATAGTCTAAGGGGTCTGTGTGTTTTCCCAGATAACTGCTTTTCTATGCGTATAGGTTTCCTTTCGGAGGGTCCTCAAGCGAACTCCCCAAACGGAATCCCAAACACAGATGTGAACCGGGCCTAAGTGTCTGATTGCTGGACATATGACTGCATTGAGTGGGTAGCTCACAAATGCACCCACTGGTAAAGAGCATATCTTCTTGGGCCCTATCACTCCTCTGGACAAATCCTTATTGTCTTTTGTCTGGCTCGTTCCTTGGCCCTATGGTGCTCACTAGGGATGTCTGGCACTCCTGTTTTTCTCTCTTCTCTATGTCAACCTTTTCCCAATTTCCCTCAGGGGTGACAGCAGCAGTAACAGGTTTGTGGCTACTGATGGGCTTGTTCCACATCACGGATCATTGTACCTGCTCTCTGCTTTCATTTTCCGACTTGCAGGCTAGGTATTCCTTGCCTTACTCTAGTGAATTCACCTATATCCAAATTCACCATTCGGCACACTCTGTTTTCAAAGACCCTCGAGTGTCCCTCCCTGCCTGCTTTGAAAGGCGGTGAAAGTTTGATTTCTCTGCTGCATGTCTAATATCTGATTATATATGAGATTCTCTGTGACCCGATCCCTGAGGCGCTACTTGCTCCCCCATACATGCGCACATGGGAGAATTGCTTTGGAGAACTCAATTCTGACTTGTTGTGGACCATCATATGCAGCTAAGACCTCCTGTTGTATCGCATTTAACGAAAGTTTTTATAAAATGCTCATGCATTGGTACTCCAGCTCTGCTTTATTGCTTCCAACCAATTGTACTGGATAACTGTTGGAGGTGTGGTGCCTGATCAGCTGACTTATGGTAATTCTTCAGTCTTATTGGCAACAGGTTCAGCACCTGGTTGGGAGGGTTTGAGGGTTCTCCTCCCCAAGACGTTTCTACTGAATATGCCATCTGTAAGTCTTAGTAAATATTCCCTCCAGCTCATACTCTAAATTCTTATCCCCAGAGGATCTCTATTTGCAGATTCAGGAGATTAGAACTCTTGAAAACCTGAGCCCTTATGCATAACAAGGACATAGGATAATTTTTAGGCTCTCCACGATCTTTAGGCCTTGGAGTAGTGTTTTATACTCCCCCTGGATCGAACTCCGATTTGGAGATGAGCCCTTCCCTCTCCTCCCTTTCCTTCCTCCTGGTCCCTGTCATGTGTCTCCCCCTCTTTCTTTTCATTGTTGTCCTTTTCTGTGTATATTCTTACACACTTTTATAAATATTCAACAAAAATGACAATTGATTAAAAAAAAAAAAGACCTTGACTACAATTCACATTATGTACCTTTTTGATGTGCTGGAGGAAAAAAAAGGCTGTTTTGTGCAAGTGTTTTTTTGTTTTTTTTTTTAAATCTTTTGACAAATGTAGGATTTTAAATATAGTACTTGTACAACAGTAGTAACAAAGAAAGCTATCTTTAGCAATATGGTGTGAAGATGGTTTTCATTTAATCTGCACTGTTATGAACTTGAGCTGTGCCACAGTTACTTATTATTGTGAATAATTCATAAAACTGTGATAACAGCCATGTGCAAATCTGAAATGTTACGTATTTAACCTCCAAAATACAAAAGAAAATGTTTATATTTGACATCAAGTATCGCTTGTGAAAATGTTTCAAAGTTTAACTCTTTTATTGCGTAGTTTAAAGGGATTCTCCAGTTTAAAAAAAAAAAAAAAAAAAAAAAATATCGGCCAAATAACAAGATTCATCAATGCCAATTACTTCCAGAGCTGGGACGTTTGTTTACAAGCTCACGACCCATCCCTGTGAGCAGTTCAGTCAGCAAACAACATGTCACAGCAGAATTTGACCTTCTTGCTGCTTGTAGCCACTCGTACTGACCTCAGGTAAATGAACCTGTAAATGAATAATACAGGATAATATATGAAACTTTACTTTTTATGTATTGGTCTATAAAAAGGGATAGGAAAGAGAAGGCTGCTACAAAAAAAAAAAAAAAAAAAAGACTAAGGGTAACACACAGGGTTTTTTGGACTGGAATCTGAGGCGGAGGCCGCCTCAGGTTCCGGGCCAAAATACGGGTAGCCGCGTCTGAATGCCGATGCACTGCATCAGCTTCCAGTCACGCACTCCGCTCCAGATTAGGCCCAATGAATGGGCCTAGTCGGGAGGAGGGAATGTCTTCAGGCCGAATCGCAAGCTGAAACGGCCTGAAGAATGAGCATCTCGCTTCTTTTTTTCCGGGAGCCGGAACAAACGACTCCCGGAAAAAAGAACTGAGCGGCTTCCATTGATTTCAGTGGGAGCTGTCTTTTTGGTCAGAATTTTGAGGCGGATACAGTCTTAGAAAGTCCTATGGTAAGAATATTATTTCACTGTAGTGAATGTACTGTTATGGTATGTGTAATACTCTGTTACTTAAACCACCATTACTCGTAGACATACTGAAATTTTGATTGACCTATAAATATTTTTTTGTACCATTTTTAAACCTGACATTATTATGAAGTATACTAATATATGTTTGTTATAGTCTGAATGTTTTAGCTGTGCTTTTATTTGCCTTGTCTGATTTATCTACTGTTTGATATATCTTAGAGGTTGTTCACTTTCAGACCAATCTTGAGACAAATATAATTATTTGTATCATGAAACGTTATACAATTTTCCCATATACTTTTTGTACCAATTCCTTACGATTTTCTAGCTCTCTGCTTGCTGTCATTTATTCTGCTTTCTTCCATGGTCATGTGATGAAAACATAGGTGCACAGCTCGTTACAGTTACAGCATAGTAATTAGACCTCTACCTGGTAACGAGCTGTACACATCACATGACCAGGGACTGATTATTATCCACTAAAAGTAAACCATGACAACAAGCAGAGATCTGAAAAGAATTGATATAGAAAGTTTATTGGAAAATTGTATAATTTTTTTTTTTTTTATATATATACAAACAATGTTATTTGTCTCAATATTGATGTGAAACTAGACAACCCCTTTTAATCTGTGTGACATACTGCATTTGTGATGTCTTTATTGTAGGATCTCCTTTGTATTGAGAGGAGTGGTTTTCCTCTTCTTTAGTGTTTTGAGTGTTTTCATATATTGACGAATGTTTAGAAGACTAGTGTTTTCAATTCAAGTCGCCTCCTGTGTTGCTGGAGGGTGCTTATCACTTATTTCAAAGTGCATGAAGTCTCATAAATGAGGTGCACTCTTCGCCGGGGCTGTGCACCTGGAGTGAAATCTGTCGCCTCATGGCTAGTTTAGATTTCCAGCATTCAATTATTCCACTTTTCTGGTAAGGCCGATGGCCAAGCCCCTAGCATGCCCTAGCCACATCCCCTTATTGTGAAAGTGACGTGGGCGTTGAAAATAACCTAAGGTTTACAATTTTTTTTTTTACAACAGAAAACTGGTGTAGTATAATGGTTAGAGTGCCCTTTTACTTGCTCAGGTGATTATAAGGAGATTAGTTTGCACTTGTGAACTTTGTTAAACATTTTGCTGTTTGCATTGGTTTTACCATTTGTTATTTATTTTTCTTTGTTTGTCTTTCTGTCTGTCTTCCTGTACATAGGGGTTGGAGGATACAGTGGTGCATTGTGCCTCAAGTTTCAGAACCAATAGTAAGTTCAGATATGTTACTGTTGATTGCATGAGTCTACAGAATCTTTGTGTGTAAGGGGGAGTTCATGCTACCGTTATAAACGCATGTTGCTGTCTTCTGTCATAGGATGACTGCAACAGACATTAAACTGTTGAAACAAACAGACTGTGTCCATTCCCACTGACACTAAACTAAACCTGGTGGAAGCTATCCTGCATGCGTAGCTTTATCTTGCGTTGCAAAAGTAAGCAAACATGAAGATGACTTCCGTCATGTTTACAGTAGTGTCAATGGGAACAGAAACAGAAAGTGACAGTTTTCTTCTACAATGAAGGAAGACTGCAACGGACGTTTACAATGCTAGTGTGAACTTCCCTCTAAGGGCCTTTAAAGGTAGCTGTCTTTACACAGACCCTTTTTGGCCATCTATAAGAAGTGCTAATGATGAAAAGATAGTTGGTCAGTTGTTCCCAATTTTACAGTTAGGGAACCTGAATAATTATTTAAAGGATTTGTGCAAAATTAGGAAAAAATAGACAAACTCTGCCTTATTTTCTAATCCTGCACATCCCTTTTAATGGTTTAACATCTTTCACTGAGTCCTTCCGGCCAACCAAAAGTGCCTTCCAGTTCCATCTTTAAGTGTATATTCAGAATGTGAATTTGTAGTGTGTTTTTTTTCCGTCTTCTATGTTTTTAGGTTTTCATGCTCTAAAGCTACACACCCAAAGTATCTGCACATTACAAAATCAAATTTTAGTTTTCATTAGCCAAGGGCCCTTAGGAAAAGGACAGCAGACATCTGAAAGGTCACTACTCCGCTTTTATTTAATTTTTTTTTTTTTTTTTTGTGAATCCCGTTTGATGCTACCCCATTGTGTGTGTTCGCTCTCTCCAAGTCTTCTGTGACTTCAGATCACCAAGCTATTGTTTACAATTGTATGCAAAACTGGCACAAAGCCAACAGGGATATAGATAGTAATATGGATGATGGCTTGAATATTTGCAAGGTTTCCATAGCAACAATATACCTGATAATTGTGATTAATAACCTTTTAGCATTACGGTCTCATTTATGTACATAATGGGATAGATTTATTAAAATGGTCTAAAAGCAAAACTGCCATAGTTGCCAATAACAACCAATCACAGAGCAGCTTTCATTTTGTATTCTACTCTTGAAAAATGTAAAGCTATTTTGTGATTAGTTGCTATGAGGAACTAAGACAATTTTGCTATTGGTCCACTTTAATAAATCTTCCCCAATCTGCTTTGATGGTACACTTGTATTGGTAACCAAAAGTAACTGTTGATACCTTTGAAAAGGAAACAAACAGCAGTGGACTCTGCAGATATGTTCCAGTCTTTTGGGTATATACAACTCAAGAGGAAAGAGGACGTGACAGAGGCTCTTTAGGCCAAGACCCCACATTGTGAATATGGAGCATATTATAGTATCTGCCAAGTGGATGGGATTCTGGCTAATCCCATCCACACATTGCCAAAAAAAATCTACAGAAGAAATGCAATTTCAAAAACTCTCGTGTTTATGTAAATCGCAGCATTTCAATTATACCTATACGGAAATTATGGTGTTTTCTGTTTAGGTATAATAGAAGCAGAAAGTTTGCAGAGTTTTCTGTGTAAAGCGATGCAGAAAAAAACGCTAGGCGTTTCTGTCATGGTCTTTTTCTGCAGCGCTTTTTAGCTACAGCTTGCTATGTGGGGCATTAGCCTCTGTCTGTTATGTGAAAGTGCACTTCAATATTGTCATTTCAACCAAGCTATTTGCAAGCTGGATCTCTCTCCTTGTGCTGACAGAGGTGACAGCAAGGCAACCTTCATAACACTGTATCCTGTACACCAACAATGCCCTGCAGATGAGGTAACTGCTGATATCAATTTAAGATCTGCAGTGGGTATATCTATCACAGCACCTCAGGGCCATTTGTAGGGCTGTATACCTACAAACTGACTGAACACAAAATCTAAAATATAGGTCATTTATTAAATAAAAGCCATATAATTAAAAACATGCACATAAATAGAAATGATGCCTACAATACAAAAATACTATAAAATCACAGGAGATACCCAGTAAATAGTATATATCAGGTACTTGTCAATAATATTAGTATGCGCCATAAAGTATTACAACAAAATTAATGAATAAGACTACAAATTCATGACTTATAAATCATTAAAAAAAATGTGTGTGTATGTGTGTATGTATGATCTCTATCTATCTATCTATCTATCTATCTATCTATCTATCTATCTATCTATCTATCTATCTCTATATATCTATTTATTAGATTGGGCAACATGACAAAAATTATCCAAATACACAGTTCTCTGCAGGGTTAAAATGCAAATACATCAAAGTAATCCCCAAATTACGGTAATTCAACTTGCAAAAAGTAACAATGAGTACCGAATACAATCAGAATTCAGTATTGCATCTCCACATACTTGTTCAAATAATCATAAAATAATTATACCCATGTGTCCTGGATGGAGGACATATTACCAGCACTTGCGATGAGAGACCTCTATTAATCCTTCAGCGTCGAGATCAGATGTGACCACAGAAGCTGAAGGGTTCTGTTGCTTTGACTACTTCCCCTCCAAACATATCCCACACGACCAGATCACAGTTTGTTTTGCTGTTTCACCTCTGAAATAAAAAAAACAAACAAAAACCTGGAAAAATGCCATGGAAGGAAGAAGTTAAAATGTCTAACTACAAAATTAAGTCCCGCAGCATGCCATCCATCACCTGTTTGATGTATTCTATGCAGGTTTTCTCCTCCCGCCGATCAATAACTGGGTGGTAGGACAAGGAAACTGTATGAAATAGATCTGGCTCCTTCAGGTGCCAGCGTTTATTGCATTTATTAAAAAATTTTTATAAACAAGAAAATTGAGACTAAAATAAAATCTAGACTTTCTTTTCCTTTGGCAGATTTGTCCCAGTTGTTATAGGTTAATCTAGTTTATAAATACAGCAAGCCATATGCTGCTATTTCATAGTATTGCTTGCTACCTAGTATAATAAAACTGCATCAATACCCCACGTTACGAAGAGCGAAAACCCTTTTCAATGACCTTTCATTGGTTTTGTTGTCTTCTGTTTAGTTTAGCTGTATGTATTTTGGCCCCTAAAAGACCATTGTTTGATATCCTTAATGTCTGTTTCAGGGGTTTTACTGTATACTCTTCAGAAAGGTTGTAAACAGTGATGATATTGACTAGGTTTTATCATGTTAGCAGTGGCACCTTGGTGCATATATTTACTTTTATCCCAGAAAAATATATGCATGTAATTTTGTTTGTGCTGATTATTCTTTACATAGCACTAACATATTACAGACAGAAATCAAACCTGAGATATAAAGCAGTTTAACAAATGGAGAGAAGTTCCTGCCTTTTGGAGCATATAATTCACCAATAGCTGCTGTCTATTTTCTGTACATGTGTGTAGTATTGTATAACGTGAAGTATTGAGTTGTACTGCCACCTTATGGCACTGTGCTGAATTAGGGATTGTGTTTGTGGTGCACTTTTTCTCTCTCTTTCATGTAAGTCAGTAGTCAATAACTAAAGGTAAAATTCATGGTGGAAATTTATCATTAGAGAATTGTTAAAGTAATTTTTGCGTGAGAACTTGCATAACAGAATTCTAGATTTCAGGGGTTGCTAAATTTTCTCTCTCTCTCTCTCTCTCTCTCTCTCTCTCTGCTTTTTATTTTTAGAGTGCTGTGCGTTTGTTGCATCATCCTATCTATCTATCGCTATGGAATAAATCCTCACCTTTTTTGATTTATTTTTTTTTTTTTTTTGGAGTGCTGTGCATTTCTTGCTCCATCTCTGTCTGTCTGTCTGTCTGTCTTTCTGTCTATATATCTATCTACATATACCATCAGCCAAAACCAATAAACCACTGACAAGTTAAGTGAATGATCTTGATCATCTATGGTTGGTTAGTGCTAACAAGTTGTATATTTTTATTAAACATATCTCGGAAGGCATACACTGAAGACCGAAAAAACAAAGTGCATGTCTACTATAATATTCTATCAAAATTACAAAGTGCAGTTTGTTGAAAGTAATATGCAATCCACAATTTTAAAAATATTTAGTGGAAGAACCAGATAGGGCAAGTTATAAGGAGTCCTAAAAGTCAGCAGAGAGTAGTCAATAAATAAAGATAAAATTCTCAGAAAATCTGAGGCAATACCAGTTATAACAGGAACTACAACAATGCAATAAATTGGTGTCCCAAAATTCATACATTACAAATGGCCCAGAGACACCATAAATGGTTGAGTAAGTAAAAAAGTGAAAAAAGGGGAAAAGTCCAGCGGCACTACTGAAAAAATAGCACTATATCTAATTCATGGTTTTATACAGCATCTGTGGAGAGGCATTCATACATGGACCTAGAGCCATACCGGGCTCAGCCTTGTATATGGTGGTGCTCATCTCCCAGAAAATACATGCATTTAAACTTTCAAAGTACAAAAAGGAAAAATGGGGCACTCACTAAGGCTGTAAGTAGTTTAATCTGGTATCTGGTTAAATTAGGATTATAGTCTGATTTGTTAGCAATTTAAGGTTCTGATCTTGTTTTATGCTGGCTATGATAGAAAACTACTAGAATACACAATTCATCACAGTACTTGCTGCTTAATGTGGACAGTTGGAATGCCCACGCTGACTCTTGTCACCGTCAAAAGTACAGTGTGCATGTGAGCAACAGAGCTAGTACATGAAGCCATGGAGGATGGTAAACTGATCAGATGAAACATTTTTTTTTTTTGTTTTTTTTTGTTTTTTTTTTACATGATATGAACAGCCAGTTGCATATGTGTCACTTATACTGGTTTTAAATTCTGATTTTATTAAACATTTTACAATAATACAAAGTTCGTTGAAATAGTCAAGTACAGATACTGATTAAACAATCCAGTGAATGGTACAGTGCAGTAACTGAAAACAATCACGGATTAGAAAATGTATATAAGTGTCACTTATATTGGGAAGGCACCAGGATGTTCTAGGGAAGCAGGCAAGCTGATAAATGCATTCTGATAGTCGGGATGTTCTGCTGGGGAGCCTTTGGTCTTGGCACTCATGTAGATGTTACTTTGATATATAACCTACCTAAAAATTGTGGTCTCATTCAGTAGGATAAAGCATTATGTCACGCTGCAGAAATGCAAGAACATTATGTAAAGGAAGTTCTACTAGGGTCCCATATAATAATCTGAATGATTCCAGATCATTTATTACTGTTGATTAGAGAAAAATGAATTATAATGGCATTATATAGTAAAATATGAATTTATATAAAGCACACTTTCTTAGTCACCATCAGAAATACTTATACAGAGAAATTCAGCCGTCCCAGACTTCAATAGCATCTGAGCGTTCATCCTAAAATGTGATGTCTGCTATGTGAAGCTTTGATCCTCAGATACTGTTGAAATAGGC
Organism: Leptodactylus fuscus; assembly: GCF_031893055.1. Classification (NCBI taxonomy): domain Eukaryota; kingdom Metazoa; phylum Chordata; class Amphibia; order Anura; family Leptodactylidae; genus Leptodactylus; species Leptodactylus fuscus. The sequence goes on from NC_134269.1 coordinate 121,188,427, forward strand.
TTGAGATGGTTGGAAAGTTTTATATATTCCTCTATTTTTTTAAGCAAGGTAGTATTAATCTGCCACCATACATTAACTGAAAGAGTGTTTTGTGTATGAAATATGTCAGATCACTGCAAATATTATTGATAAATGGATTGAGGAATATGAACATGGTGTTGAATTGGCCTCCAGACTTCAGTCTGATCTTCTCTCCATTTGTGGGATATGCTAGAAAAACAAGTCTGATCCATGGAGGCCTCACTTCAGAAAGAGTTATAAGGGACTGATATTTTGTTGATGACAGATACCACAGGATACTATCAGGTCCTATGGGGGCTATAGCTCAAAGATTCAGTTTAGGCTACTCAAGAGGACTTAAACTTCACAGAAACTTGTCATGATGGGAATAACCCTTTAAGATGGGAATCTGCTCCTAAATCCTAACATTTAAGGCAGGACTTGTGAGGAAAACGTAATAATGTTGCTTTATGCGGTTTCCTTAAAGGGGTATTACCAACTCAAGGATCCCAACTATACTGCTAGTTTATGTAAATTCATGGCTTTTCCTAAGTACTTTGCTTTAGAAATTCTTAGCTTGAGTTAGGAGGATCAGTCTCTGCTCTTTAGGGTGGCTGAGTTGTCTCCCTGTTATGTACAGCTCTGCCTGCCGGACAAACAGGTCAGCTAATTGCAGTTTGCTGATAAAGGCTCCCTGATTATTATCTCTCCATGTAAATACAAAGATAACACTGAGTCCATTCTCTTCTCTGCAGCATGTAATTTTGTTTTCTCTCCAAACTTGTGTAATGTAATATACTTTTACTGTTCATATTATTTAATATCCATTAACATTAGATTTCTAGTAA